>NC_034197.2:6560672-6720672 GCF_002021735.2 Oncorhynchus kisutch | reverse complement strand
TCTCACTAGGCTCGAATTTGACTCTCACGATTTTACCTTACTTATATTATCTGAACAGCATGGGATAATTAGGTGAGAATAAGAATCCCTATTGTAAACTCGCTAGTGTGATGACAACTAGGGTATTAACGTTAACTTCAGATAGAATGATATGCTTTCCCATGTATTTAAATGACACAGAAACAGTTAATGACTCCACCAAGGCAACAGACATAAGGTACAATATGTATATTATCACATTTTCAATGTACCACATCAAAAGAAATGAAGATAATAAACCCCAATGATTTTTCACAACCCATGTCTAAATTACTGGCAAGCTTGCTTTAAACCCGTTGGCGCCCATTGGAGCTCCAAAAAATGACGACACACATAAAGTCCCGAAGCACCCCACCGTTGTGGTTACTACTACTTGTAGATATTTGCTCAGCAAAGTATAGCAGTTCCGTGCAGGTGTCCTTACAAGATCCACAGCAAGCACAGCTATCAATGCAGACAGTACTCCTGAGCAGCAACAGATATCCCATGGAAACATGAACTTGTTAATCTTCCACAAGCAATTCTCTCCAGGTTTCTGTAACGGCGTTCTTCGTTTGTCGAAAGAGAGTCGGACCGAAATGCAGCGTGGTGGTTAATCATGATCTTTAATAAAGAAAACGGCGATACATGAAATAACTTATAAATACAAAAACAACAAACGGAACGTGAAACTTATTACAGCCTATCCGGTGAACACTACACAGAGACAGGAACAATCACCCACGAAAGACAAAGCGATACTCAGGCTACCTAAATACGGTTCCCAATCAGAGGCAACGAGAAGCACCTGACTGCTGATTGAGAACCGCCTCAGGCAGCCAAGCCTATACAACACCCCTAATCAGCCGCGATCCCAAATACTACAAACCCCAATATGAAACACAACACACAAACCCATGTCACACCCTGGCCTGAACAAATAATTAAAGAAAACACAAAATACTAAGACCAAGGCGTGACAGAACCCCCCCCCCCCAAGGTGCG
This sequence comes from Oncorhynchus kisutch, assembly GCF_002021735.2. Classification (NCBI taxonomy): domain Eukaryota; kingdom Metazoa; phylum Chordata; class Actinopteri; order Salmoniformes; family Salmonidae; genus Oncorhynchus; species Oncorhynchus kisutch. The sequence goes on along the minus strand of NC_034197.2, from coordinate 6,719,649 downwards.
GACTCCCGGACGCACCTCAAAACCATAGGGAGGGTCCGGGTGGGCGTCTGTCCACGGTGGCGGCTCCGGCTCGGGACGTGGACCCCACTCCATAAATGTCATAGTTCCTCCCCTTCGCGTCCTGGGATAATCCACCCTGGCCTAATAGTCCTCACCCAGAACCCCACAGAACTTAGGAGCAGCTCGTGACTGAGGGGGCATCTCGGGACTGAGGGACAGCTCGGGACTGAGGGGCAGCTCGGGACTGAGGGGCAGCTCGGGACTGAGGGGCAGCTCGGGACTGAGGGGCAACTCGGGACTGAGGGGCAGCTCGGGGCTGAGGCAGCTCGGGACTGAGGGGCAGCTCGGGACTGAGGGGCAGCCCGGAACTGAGGGGCAGCCCGGAACTGAGGGGAAGCCCAGTACTGAGAGGAAGCCCAGTACTGAGAGGAAGCCCAGTACTGAGATGAAGCTCAGGTAGGTAGTAGGCTCCGGTAGATCCTGGCTGGCTGGCGGATCTGGAAGATTCAGGTTGACTAGCAGATCTGGAAGATTCTGGTTGACTAGCAGATCTGGAAGATTCTGGTTGACTAGCAGATCTGGAAGATTCTGGTTGACAGGCTGATCTGGAAGAATCTGGTTGACTGGCAGATCTAGAAGATCATGGCTGACTGGCGGATCTAGCTGCTCTATGCAGACTGACAGCTCTGACTGCTCCATGCAGGCTGACAGCTCCTTGCAGACTGGCAGGTCTGGCTGCTTCATGCAGACTGACCGCTCTGACTGCTCCATGCAGGCTGACAGCACCCTGCAGACTGGCAGCTCCTTGCAGACTGGCAGCTCCTTGCAGACTGGCAGCTCCTTGCAGACTGACAGCTCCTTGCAGACTGACAGCTCCCTGCAGACTGACAGCTCCCTGCAGACTGACAGCTCTGACTGCTCCATGCAGGCTGACAGCTCCTTGCAGACTGACAGCTCCTTGCAGACTGGCAGCTCCTTGCAGACTGGCAGCTCCTTGCAGACTGGCAGCTCCTTGCAGACTGACAGCTCCGACTGCTCCATGCAGGCTGACAGCTCCTTGCAGACTGACAGCTCCTTGCAGACTGGCAGCTCCTTGCAGACTGGCAGCTCCTTGCAGACTGACAGCTCTGGCTGCTTCATGCAGGCTGACAGCTCTGACTGCTCCATGCAGGCTGACAGCTCCTTGCAGACTGACAGCTCCTTGCAGACTGGCAGCTCCTTGCAGACTGACAACTCCCTGCAGACTGACAGCTCCCTGCAGACTGGCAGCTCCTTGCAGACTGGCAGCTCCTTGCAGACTGGCAGCTCCTTGCAGACTGGCAGCTCCTTGCAGACTGACAGCTCCCTGCAGACTGGCAGCTCCTTGCAGACTGACAGCTCTGACTGCTCCATGCAGGCTGACAGCTCCTTGCAGACTGGCAGCTCCTTGCAGACTGACAACTCCCTGCAGACTGACAGCTCCCTGCAGACTGGCAGCTCTGACTGCTCCATGCAGGCTGACAGCTCCTTGCAGACTGGCAGGTCTGGCTGCTTCATGCAGACTGACCGCTCTGACTGCTCCATGCAGGCTGACAGCACCCTGCAGACTGGCAGCTCCTTGCAGACTGGCAGCTCCTTGCAGACTGGCAGCTCCTTGCAGACTGACAGCTCCTTGCAGACTGACAGCTCCCTGCAGACTGACAGCTCCCTGCAGACTGACAGCTCTGACTGCTCCATGCAGGCTGACAGCTCCTTGCAGACTGACAGCTCCTTGCAGACTGACAGCTCCTTGCAGACTGGCAGCTCCTTGCAGACTGGCAGCTCCTTGCAGACTGACAGCTCCGACTGCTCCATGCAGGCTGACAGCTCTGACTGCTCCATGCAGGCTGACAGCTCCTTGCAGACTGACAGCTCTGACTGCTCCATGCAGGCTGACAGCTCCTTGCAGCTGGCAGCTCCTTGCAGACTGGCAGCTCCTTGCAGACTGACAACTCCCTGCAGACTGACAGCTCCTTGCAGACTGGCAGCTCCTTGCAGACTGGCAGCTCCTTGCAGACTGGCAGCTCCTTGCAGACTGGCAGCTCCTTGCAGACTGACAGCTCCCTGCAGACTGGCAGCTCCTTGCAGACTGACAGCTCTGACTGCTCCATGCAGGCTGACAGCTCCTTGCAGCTGGCAGCTCCTTGCAGCTGGCAGCTCCTTGCAGACTGGCAGCTCCCTGCAGACTGGCAGCTCTGACTGCTCCATGCAGGCTGACAGCTCCTTGCAGACTGGCAGGTCTGGCTGCTTCATGCAGACTGACCGCTCTGACTGCTCCATGCAGGCTGACAGCACCCTGCAGACTGGCAGCTCCTTGCAGACTGGCAGCTCCTTGCAGACTGGCAGCTCCTTGCAGACTGACAGCTCCTTGCAGACTGACAGCTCCCTGCAGACTGACAGCTCCCTGCAGACTGACAGCTCTGACTGCTCCATGCAGGCTGACAGCTCCTTGCAGACTGACAGCTCCTTGCAGACTGACAGCTCCTTGCAGACTGGCAGCTCCTTGCAGACTGGCAGCTCCTTGCAGACTGACAGCTCCGACTGCTCCATGCAGGCTGACAGCTCTGACTGCTCCATGCAGGCTGACAGCTCCTTGCAGACTGACAGCTCCTTGCAGACTGGCAGCTCCTTGCAGACTGACAACTCCCTGCAGACTGACAGCTCCCTGCAGACTGGCAGCTCCTTGCAGACTGGCAGCTCCTTGCAGACTGGCAGCTCCTTGCAGACTGGCAGCTCCTTGCAGACTGACAGCTCCCTGCAGACTGGCAGCTCCTTGCAGACTGACAGCTCTGACTGCTCCATGCAGGCTGACAGCTCCTTGCAGCTGGCAGCTCCTTGCAGACTGGCAGCTCCTTGCAGACTGACAACTCCCTGCAGACTGACAGCTCCTTGCAGACTGGCAGCTCCTTGCAGACTGGCAGCTCCTTGCAGACTGGCAGCTCCTTGCAGACTGGCAGCTCCTTGCAGACTGACAGCTCCCTGCAGACTGGCAGCTCCTTGCAGACTGACAGCTCTGACTGCTCCATGCAGGCTGACAGCTCCTTGCAGCTGGCAGCTCCTTGCAGACTGGCAGCTCCTTGCAGACTGGCAGCTCCTTGCAGACTGGCAGCTCCTTGCAGACTGACAGCTCTGGCTGCTTCATGCAGACTGACAGCTCCTTGCAGACTGGCAGCTCCTTGCAGACTGACAGCTCCTTGCAGACTGACAGCTCCTCGCAGACTGACAGTTCCCTGCAGACTGACAGCTCCTTGCAGACTGGCAGCTCCTTGCAGACTGACAGCTCTGGCTGCTTCATGCAGACTGACAGCTCTAACTGCTCCATGCAGGCTGACAGCACCCTGCAGACTGGCAGCTCAGGCTGCTTCAAACAGGCAGGAGGCTCCGGCAGCGCTGTAGAGAAGAAAGGCTCTGATAGCGCTGAACAGGCGGGAGACTCCGACAGCGCAGGAGAGGAGGAAAACGCTGGCTGCGCTGAACAGACAGGAGACTCCGGTAGCGCAGGAGAGGAGAAAGGCTCCGAAAGCGCTGTAGAGACGGGAGACTCCGACAGCGCAGGAGGGAAGGAAGGCTCTGGCTGTGCTGAACAGGCGGGAGACTCCGACAGAGCAGGAGAGGCGAGGCGCACTGTAGGCCTGATGCGTGGTGCGGGCACTGGTGATACTGGAGCGAGGACACTCACAGGAAGCCTGGTGCGGGGAGCTGCTACCGGAGGACTGGTGTGTGGAGGTGGCACAGGATGTGCAAGGCTAGGGATGTGCACAGGAGGCCTGGTGCGTGAGGCTGGCACCAACTTCACCAGCCGACTAACACGCACCTCAGGACGAGTATGGAGCGCTAACTCAGGTGCCATCAAATCCCCGACACGATCCGTCGGACGAATATGATATCTATAGCACCAAGCTAGCAACTCCCTCATTGCTCTCCACTCCACTTTCCCCATTAACTCCTTCACAGTCTCTGCTTCGCTCACCTCTAACACCGGCTCTGGTTCTGGTCTCCTCCTTGGCTCCTCACGATAAACAAGGAGAGTTGGTTCAGGTCCATCTCCTGACTCAGCCACTCTCCCTCTGAGCCCCCCCCCCAATACATTTTTTGGGGTGACTCTCGGGTTTCGCCCTGCGCCGCCGTGTCTGTTTCTCCAACTCCATTCGCCTATAGCCTTCCTCACACTGTTCCAGCGAATCCCATGCGGGCTCCTGCACTCTCTCTGGGTCGGCCGCCCACCTGTCGATTTCTTCCCACGTCGTATACTCCATGCCATTGCTGTCCATAACGTCCTCCTTTCGCTGCTCCTGCTGTCGCTGCCTGTTACCACGCTGCTCGGTCCGTGTGTGGTGGGTGATTCTGTAACGGCGTTCTTCGTTTGTCGAAAGAGAGTCGGACCGAAATGCAGCGTGGTGGTTAATCATGATCTTTAATAAAGAAAACGGCGATACATGAAATAACTTATAAATACAAAAACAACAAACGGAACGTGAAACTTATTACAGCCTATCCGGTGAACACTACACAGAGACAGGAACAATCACCCACGAAAGACAAAGCGAACTCAGGCTACCTAAATACGGTTCCCAATCAGAGGCAACGAGAAGCACCTGACTTCTGATTGAGAACCGCCTCAGGCAGCCAAGCCTATACAACACCCCTAATCAGCCACGATCCCAAATACTACAAACCCCAATACGAAACACAACACCCAAACCCATGTCACACCCTGGCCTGAACAAATAATTAAAGAAAACACAAAATCTTCTATTTTTTATTGTCTTCTTTCATAGATAATGTCTCTCCATCTCTCTTTCAACGTCTCTTTCTCCCAGGCTTCCTGTTAACCAGGTCAACTCTCCCATTGGCCTCAGTTTAACAAGCTACCTTATTGGTCAAAACTTGAACTTAAAGTAAACCAACCTATTCACTTGTACATTAAATAAATATTTCTTCAAAAGAAATGCATTAACAACATGACAATTCAGGAGAAATTCAATCACCTTTTAAATCTAATACCAATGAATTATAACAAATAAACTAAATACTAGGTTAAAACCTACAAGGTTTTAACCTACAAGGGTAGGTTACCTACAAGGGTATTGCACTCATATCAAAGCAAATGGTATAAGTTTGAGATGATTCAAGTACAGCACTTGACAGACTGTTTGACACTTTCATTTGACTTATTGGAGCCCTGGGGCCACACAACATTGCGTTTGCATGGTTAAGAGAAGAATACAACTCCAGAGTAATTATGGTCAAATGGGGCCCAGAGCTCTCATCATGATAATGGGACTAGATGTATAAAGTGCAGCACATGTTTTATTTACTAACACTTTAAACACATGCCCACAACATGTTAGCCATAATCTACTCATTATTTACCAGAAATGTCGTATTTTTTATGTAAAAAATATTCTCACATTGGCCTCTTCAGCCACGTGAACCATGGTGCTCCAGGATATTTTGAATGTTCCAGATCTGTCTTAGCAACATTACTGCCCTCAGTTGTCAAAAAGCATCAGTCTGATGGGTGTGAGAATAAACCTGCTAGGCCCACAGCTCCCAGAGCTCCTATTGACCTTCTCTGTTACACAGCCTGAGCTGCTTCAAATGCTCATATCTCAACTGAACTGCCCAGGTCTACTACACATGGTAGCATACAGACACTAAAGGCTCTGAAATGTTTCTTTGATTTGGGGTCTTTTTGAGTTTATTATTTAGTTGTGAGAGTAAGCGATGAGGTGTGAGGAGGTGAAAAAAAAAGAGTGAGGAAAGAGAGAACAGGAATGTGTGTGTGTGTGTGTGTGTGTGTGTGTGTGTGTGTGTGTGTGTGTGTGTGTGTGTGTGTGTGTGTGTGTGTGTGTGTGTGTGTGTGTGTGTGTGTGTGTGTGTGTGTGTGTGTGTGTGTGTGTGTGTGTGTGTGTGTGTGTGTGTGTGTGTGTGTGTGTGTGTGTGTGTGTGTGAGAGAGAGAGAGAGAGAGAGAGATAAAAGTGGGCCAGCTCTACCGCTCTCTGTAGCTCTGACTCCTCTCCCTGGCTGCTGCCTTTGAAGTTCTCTGTACAAGTTCAGAAATATCTTATGAGAGGGGAGGAACCGAAGAGAAAAGACAACTTCAAAGCGCTTGGATTTTGTTTCTCAGAACAAGATATTTGTGGTGCTATGATTTTCAACCTGGAGGCCAAATAAATAAAAAGGTGGTTAGTAGGCCTGAAGGCTGGGGAGGGATGTACGTGCACACTGCTGAGTGTTACTCACCAAAACTCAGGGGAAGCTTTACAGGGCCGACTGAGGAGGAGAAAGACCCTTCCAATAGAAAATGTGAATGTCTATTATAGTCCAAATTTAGTACAAGCATTTCTACATTTTGCTGCACGATGAAACGTTGTTATTATTAGAGAGTTTCCGGCCTGTGTCTTTTCATCTGTGTGTCTATGTTTGCAGTTGCATAATGCCATCGTTATCAACCGGACTGTCTGAGCTCAATACCGCTGATGGATGAGCTGCTTGGGAATAATGGGAAGCCGTGTGTTTGGCGCTGCGCAGCAGTATTGGGAATATCATCTGGGAGGCAATCTTACAAGCTCATTAGTATGGTATCAGCAGAGAGGTTGTGGTGAGCTCAGCAGCAGCGAGGCAGACGAGGGGGAATCAGAGACTCCGGGACAGAAGAATGAGTGAGAGTTGGGAACTCAGAGAGATCCAGAGGCCCAGAGCTGAAAGATAAGCAGCAGCAGGAACATCAGCAGAAAAGACCCTGTTCCACCCCATCAACCCCCTGAGAGCCAGGCACAGGGAATTCTTACTTACTCTCTCACTCAAAGAAAAGTGACTCATGACTTCTATGTGATTTTCCATGCCAATGCTAATGTCTCCTTCATGTCTCCTCTAAAACATTATAGCAATTACAGCAATTATGGTTTGCATTTTTTATCCAACCCCCATTGCCTATACTGTTTTTGGACCATAGAGATCTCAACGTTGTATCTGTGCCAATTATGGCATCTGTGAAGTTATGGAGAGTGCCTTTGTGGCTATCTCCATTTTAAAGTAGTTAAGAAAAGTGTAAAGCTATCTGCAATGCTGGAGTCTGGAATCAAATCTTGTGTCATTCATTTATTGTGGCCACAAGATGGCGGTCATATAGTTTAAAGCCATTTACAAAGTAGGCAAACCAATTTGAAGAAGACAATGCTCTGATCATTGGCTGATCACTTTCAACCCAACCCAACCCAACCCAACTCAGATGACTACTTTAAAATGACGGAAACCCTCAATGATAATGTCCATGCAAAAAAAAACGCTTATTTACATGTAATGATCTTTATACATCTCTATGATTTTTACTGGTCTTTTGATGACAATGTAATAAAAGTTTCGCTTTTGAATCATGCATCCATGTTTCCCATAGACTCTATCTCATGAACATCCTCTCTCTCTTCTCTCTCCCCCAGCTGTATGCCTGGTGTTGGGCTGTATAATCTTTCCAGATGGCTGGGATGCAGAGGTGGTGCGGGACCTGTGTGGGGAAGAGACGGGGAAGTATACCCTGGGTAACTGCTCTGTCCGCTGGTCTTACATCCTTGCTATTATCGGCATCCTGGACGCCCTGATCCTCTCCTTCCTGGCCTTCGTCCTGGGAAACAGACAGAACAACATGTTCCTGGAGGAACGCAAGGCTGACAACAATAAAGGTGAGGGATGGATTAGACCAAAACAAGACTGCATATCTGAAAGGGCACCATTTTCTCTACATAATGCACTTCTTTTAACCAGGACTCATTGGGTTCTGGCTAAAAGCAGTTCAGTCGGGAATAGGGTGCCATTTCAGACGCAAACAAGCAATGACCAAAACACATCATATCTATAATTAATCAACATTGGTTTCCAAAATCAGATAGTTTTTCCTGTATACTTATGAGATAGATTGCATAACCTGCTCTGATAGTTGACATGATTTCTGAATGATAAAATAATACATCTGGTATTGTTATTAAGTCGATCAGTCTAGCTTATTGCACTCACCGTGAAACTGCATGGATGAGGGTAGGAATGTCCACCAGAGTCTGTTCTCACTGTTTGCACAGGATTGCATCAGACTGGTCGGATCATATTGAGTTATCAGAGCGGAGAGATGTTCTTTCAGGGGACCTTTGAAGACATTGATGTCAGAATCTTATATGAAGTGTTCTAAAACTCACTGTCACCATTATGACAGAAAAGTAATAGACCCCTCATGAAGTTGTTAACTGTCAGATCAGAGGATTACACTGTTTGGTAGGGAAATGCCAAAGTATCGTGAATTCTTTATACTATACTCGCTATGGAGGTTTCCATGGTTACTCACCAGCTTTCAGTGGGATATGCCAGTATCTATATATCATCTGCAGTGTCTCGCTCACCACTCATCTGATTAACCCTGCACTATCTCACTGATAGAGATTATACTGTGTGTAATATTGTATGTGCTGTAACAGAATGTATATTTTTGACACTTTTATTTACAACCATATTTTACTTTGTTCTCGCAGATTTTGCTGTGTCCGGCGTAAGTGACTTCGTAAGTGAACAGTACACAGTGTCATGGCTTCATGCATGGTGCAGTTATTGTCTAAATTGATCAGCGTGTTTGTCACATTAGTCCCGTCTTGTATAATATGTGTTTGGCTGAATGAGTTCAAAGCACTGTCTGGTTCTGTATTGTAATACATTGCTATATAATTGGTATTATTTCAATATCCTTACATGATGCACTGCTGTGATACTTTTTTTTATTGCCCTTAGATTGAGGTCCGGGACAGAAGAAGCGACCCAAGGTATGTTGGAGTCCAGCGGTTGTACTGATGGGATCTTTACCGTGGAAGACCACCTCTCCTCTACTCCCTGCCATCCAGTCATCCGGCTATATGTGCAGACCACATGTATAGATGTAGGATCTTAATTTGAGCCAGTTTGCTACAGTAGGGAAATGTGAATTATTTTGTGGATAATAAAAAAAAAATGTAGGGGCTTGATCCATTTTTTTGTAAGGGAAAATCAAGTCTGAAATGTCAACGTGGAAATAACACACTTCAGAAGTCTTTTTAAACCTCAGATACACTACAAGTTTAATGTTTACTGCATTGCAAGAAAGTTCTCCTGCAACAAGGTGATCAAATGAAGAGCCTACATCTGTACAGCATTCAGTGTTATAAAACTGGGAGAAACCATATTTTACAAAGGCGCTATGATGTTGTAAAGTGCATTAACAATACTTTAAAAAAATGACAGTATTTGTAAATATTATGTGTCCAAAAGGAACTATATATTGCAGCTTTACAGAAATCAACATCTCTGGGAATCTATGTACTGTACATACAAAGTAATGTATACAGTATATTGGTACTGGTACATTGGGCAAAAAAACAAGATCATCCAGCAATGAAAATCTTGTTCAGTGTATTTCTACCCTTTGCATAACGATTTGAGTAAAGGATAGAATAAAGTAGAACAAAACAAATATTTTGTAAACATTTAATATACCCTATAAAACTAAGCTTTTGGTGTTTCTTTTTGAAGGTTTTTACTGTAAACAGTGAAAATTCTAGAATAATTTTTGAAATTATTCAACTGAAACAGGGTAGATTAAAGAAATTATCCAGTAGATAGATGACAGGAAAACGTCATATTTGGCACTAATCTCTCAGAAGGAAGCCCTGTATGCTGCATTCTCTAGGCACTGAGACACTCGGGCCACAAGTCTCCACCATACCGTCCAAACTGGCCTTCTACGGCACATTGCAGTGACCAACACACACTGTGCCAGGCTGCCAGCCCAGATGGGCTTTCAGTGGGCCTGTGTGTAATTCACCTTAACACCCCACAATGGAAAAAGTATCCTGGTAAAAATCTATGTAGAGGCAGGATTTCTACTAACTTTTAAAAGGAATATTTTCAAATGGTATCTAGTGAAGGACTACACATTTGTACTTATTGTCCATCATCTTTGCTACATTGTATACAGTTATTGTAAATTGAGAAGCTATGTACGTTTTTAGGTGGCAGCCGATCCTCAGGAAGCTGTACTGTAAGACAGCAATTACTGTACACTGATTCAAACACTATTGTTCCTCCAGAATAGAGCCTTGGGTCTGATGAGACACTTCAAGATTTCAAGCATAGTTTTTGTGACCCAATGAGCAGACAACTGTACCTTTAGGTGCATATGGAACTCTATAATACAGATGGGATACATAACCAGTGACTCCGATGTTTTATTCTGGCTCCAAAGTAGCTCTGTCCTGTCTTTGTCCCATCACTTAACTCAGTGGGAGGGCTCTTTAAATAGCAGGCAACTAACAGAGTCAAGGAGAAGAGTCACTGGGGATAGACACAGTAATAAGAATATACATAATCTAAAAATATTTTAGATATTGGTCTCAATCAGTTCCTACTTTTTAAAATATCTTACCCACAAAAATGTTGCCAAAATATGTTGCCATCATTTGAAAAACATATCAATGATAACTGGCGTATTGTTTTTGTATATTGAAGTATAATACTGTATATGTGATTGTTGAGTATTTCTGCTCACATTTTAGTTGTATGTGCTATTGAATGAAGCAGTAATGTACTGTGAGACTTTCACAGAAAATGTGATGATGATCATTCAGTCACTCACTTTGTAAGGCAACACTTATTGATATAGAGTGATGGTCAAACAACAAAAACAACAACTACAACAGCATCAAATAAGAGTTTCCCATTGTCTAATGACTGTCCATATATATAAATGTGTCAAAATCCTGTAGCCTGCATTCGGAAAGTATTCAGACCCCTTGACTTTTTCCACATTTTGTTACATTACAGCCTTATTCTAAAATTGATTTAATTGTTTTTCCCTCAATCTACACACAATACCCTATAATGTCAAAGCCTTAGCCAAATACATTTAAACTCAGTTTTTCACAATTCCTGACATTTAATCCTAGTAAAAATTCCATGTCAGTTAGGATCACTACTTTATTTTAAGAATGAGAAATGTCAGAATAATAGTGGAGAGAATGATTTATTTCAGCTTTTATTTCTTTCATCACATTCCCAGTGGGTCAGAAGTATACATACACTCAATTAGTATTTGGTAGCATTGCCTTGAAATTGTTTAACTTGGGTAAAACGTTTCGGGTAGCCTTTCACAAGCTTCCCACAATAAGTTGGGTGCATTTTGGCCCATTCCTCCTGACAGAGCTGGTGTAACTGAGTCAGGTTTGCAGGCCTCCTTGCTCGCACACGCTTTTTCAGTTCTGCCCACAAATGTTCTATGGGATTGAGGTCAGGGCATTGTGATGGCCACTCCAATACCTTGACTTTGTTGTCCTTAAGCCATTTTGCCACAACTTTGGAAGTATGCTTGTGGTCAGCCCATTTGGAAGACCAAGCCTTAACTTCCTGACTGATGTCTTGAGATGTTGCTTCAATATATCCACATAATTTTCCTGCCTCATGATGCCATCTATTTTGTGAAGTGCAGCAGTGCCTCCTTCAGCAAAGCACACCCACAACATGATTCTGCCACCTCCGTGCTTCACGGTTGGGATGGTGTTCTTTGGCTTGCAAGCCTTCCCCTTTTTCCTCCAAACTATAACTGTCAGATCAGAGGATTACACTGGTAGGGAAATGCCAAAGTATCGTGAATTCCTCCAAACTATAGGGAAATGGTCATTATGGCCAAGAAGGATTTTTCTCCCCATGTGCAGTTGTAAACCGTAGTCTGGCTTTTTATGTTGATTTCGCAGCAGTGGCTTCTTCCTTGCTGAGTGGCCTTTCTGGTTATGTCAATATAGGACTGGTTTTACTGTGGATATAGATACTTTTGTGCCTGTTTCCTCCATCATCTTCACAAGGTCCTTTGCTGTTGTTCTGGGATTGACTTGCACTTTTTTCACCAAAGAACGTTCATCTCTAGGAGACAGAACACGTCTCCTTTCTGAGCGGTATATGATGGCAGTGTGGTCCCATGGTGTTTATACTTGCATACTATTGTTTGTACAGATGAACGTGGTACCTTCAGGCGTTTGGAAATTGCTCCCAAGGATGAACCAGAATTGTGGAGGTCTATAATGTTTTTTCTGAGGTTTTGGCTGATTTCCTTTTTATTTTCCCATGATGTCAAGCCTGAGTGTGAAGGTAAGCTTTGAAATACATCCACAGGTACACCTCCAATTGACTCAAATGATGTCAATTAGCCTATCAGAAGCTTCTAAAGCCATGACATCATTTTCTGGAATTTTTATGCATGCACAGTCATCTTAGTGTATGTAAACTTCTGACCTACTGGAATTGTGATACAGTGAATTATAAGTGTAATAATCTGTCTGTAACAATTGTTGGAAAAATTACTTGTGTCATGCACAAAGTAGATATCCTTACCGACTTGACAAAACTATTTTTTAATTTATATTTTACCTTTATTTAACTTGGTATGTCAGTTAAGGACAAATTATTACTTTCAATGATGGCCTAGGAACAGTGGGTTAACTGCCTTGTTCAGGGGCAGAATGACAGATTTGTACCTTGTCAGCTCGAGGATTCGATCTTGCAACCTTTCGGTTTTTAGTCCAACACTCTAACCACTGTGCCACGCTGCCAAAACTATAGTTTGTTAACAAGAAATTTGTGGAGTGGTTGAAAAGCGAGTTTAAATTACTCCAACCTGAGTGTATGCAAACTTCTGACTTCAACTGTAAATATTAAGACCCTTTACTCAACACTTTGTTGAAGCGCCTTTAGGCAGTGAGTACAGCCTCAAGTCTTCTTGGGTATAATGCTACAAGCTTGGCACAACTGTATTTGAGGAGTTTCTCCCATTCTTCTCTGCAGATCCTCTCAAGCTCTGTCAGGTTGGAAGGGGAGCGTCACTCCACAGCTATTTTCAGGTCTCTCCAGAGATGTTAGATCGGGTTTAAGTCCGGGCTTTGACTGGGCCACTCAAGGGCATTCAGAGACTTGTCCCGAAGCCACTCCTGTGTTGTCTTGGCTGTTTGCTTAGGGTCGTTGTCCTGTTGGAAGGTGAACCTTCTCCCCAGTCTGAGGTCCAGGGTGCTGGAGCAGGTTTTCATCAAGCATCTCTCTGTACTTTGCTCCGTTCATCTTTCCCTCGATCTGACTAGTCTCCCAGTCCTTGCCTCTGAAAAACCTCCCCACAGCATGATGCTGCCACTACCATGCTTCACCGTAGGGATGGTGCCAGGTTTCCTCCAGACGTGACACTTCGCATTCAGGCCAAAGAGTTCAATCTTGGTTTCATCAGACCAGAGAATGTTGTTTCTCATGGTCTGAAAGTCCTTTAGATGCCTTTTGGCAAACTCCAAGCGGGCTGTCATGTGCCTTTTACTGAGGAGTGGCTTCCACCTGGCCACTCTACCATAAAGCCTTATTGGTGGAGTGCTGGAGAGATGGTTGTACTTCTGGAATGTTCTCCTATCTCCACAGAGGAACTCTGGAGCTCTGTCAGAGTGAGAGTGATCATAGGGTTCTTGGTCACCTCCGAGACCAAGCACCCTTCCCCAGATCTGTGCCTCGACCCAATAGTGTCTCGGAGCTCTACAGACAATTCCTTTGACCTCATGGCTTGGTTTTCCTCTTGCATGCACTGCCAATCGTGGGAACTTAAATAGACAGGGGTGTGCCTTTCCAAATCATGTCCAATCAATTGAATTTACAACAAGTGGACTCCAATCAAGTTGTAGAAACATCTCAAGGATGATCAAAGGAAACAAGATGCACCTAAGCTCACATTTTGAGTCTCATAGCAAAGGGTCTGAATACTTATGTAAATAAGGTATTTCTGTTTGTTTTTTTGAATATATTTGCAAAAATTTCAAAAATAAATTATATCTTTTTTATTTAATCCATTTTAGAATAAGGCTGTAACGTAACAAAATCTGAAAAAAGGTAAGGGGTCTGAATAGTTTCTGAATGCACTGTACAGTGCCCTTTGTAATTGTTGGGACAGTGAAATATTGTTTTCTTCTATTGGCTCTTTACTCCAGTACTTTGGATTTGAAATGATACAGTTAATGATACATGTTAAAGTGCAGACTGTCTGCTTTAATTTGAGGGTATTTAAAATGTGAATATTTGAATATTTCAGTATTTGAATACTGAATAAGGATGAGTGAGAACGTTACATACGCACAAATATCATAACCCCCACAAAAATGCTAACCTCCCCTGTTATTATAATGGTGAGAGGTTAGCATGTCTTGGGGGTATGATATTTTTGCGTCTGTAACTTTCTGACTCATCGTTATTCACGATTAATTCAGGACTATCCGTAATCATGGTAGCATCCACATTAATGTAGAAGTGTTAAGAACATATTATATTCTTATTTACAATAAAAATGACTCCAAAATGACACAATACATTATTTACCATTCACTTCTATTGGGCACAAAATAATCTGAAACACAACTAAAACAAACAGCAAATGCATCCAACAAGTTTGTAGAATCACAAGCTTGGTGTAATCATTGCGTGCTAGGAATTTGGGACCAAATACTAAACTTTTGACCACTTGAATACACATAAGTTAATTTGTCCCAATACTTTTGGTCTCCTAAAATGTGCTGTAATTTCCAAACTCGACATGGATGAAAATACCCTCATGTCAAAGCTGACAGTCTGCAATGTAACCTCAGAGGCATTGTATAATTCAAATCCAAAATGCTGGAGTGCAGAGCCAAAACAACAAAATAAATTGTTACTGTCCCAATAAACAAGGCACTGTATGTGAAATGTTCAAGTCAAATGTGTGAATAAAGTTCAAATTCGCCATCTGACATTACTGTTATAAAGTATTTGGAGAAGGTCAAATAAATATGCTTTACTTACAGAGGAGGCTAGTCTTGATTTGTTCAGGAGCTGCTGATCCTTATCCTGATAACACGTGTTGGAAAGGGGCAGTGTACAGAGCATCATGTCACCAAGAAGGAATTCAAGGCCATAGAGAATGGAGTCCTAGGATGGCATTGAGAAGAGAGCCTCACAAATTCTCACTCTTGTCATAACAGTCCATCATCAGTCTGGTCTTCACTGTGTGGTCCTCTGACCTACCTACCACAGTTGGCCTACTATCAGAGAAAAATGGGATAAGTCAACACAGCCTTGCCACATCAATATTGGCAATTACACAATAGATGGAAGCAGAGCAATCACAGTCCCATTTACAATAGGCAAAACAAGACGATGTTTGCCTCACATTCCAGCATGACTGACGGCAAAAGACACCAGCCTGACGTTGATGTGACCGCAGCAGTTGTCTTAGTGGTTGTGGTGTCGGTTGGTCTGGGTTGAGGGGTGACTGGTGGTAAGCGGGAATACCGACTTCATCTGTTTCCAGTTGGCCTGTCAGAGGGCCACCACATGATCCAGTCACTTAGACTCTGGGACCATTTGTTTTCCTTTCTCTCAAAGCAAGCTTTGCTGACTGGCTAGGTAGCCTGGTGGAAGACAGACAAAAACGCAGCAAAAAAAGAAACGTCCTCTCACTGTCAACTGAGGATGAACATAACACGATTTAACAACTGAGACTTAAACTGAACAAGTTCCACAGACATGTGACTAACAGAAATGTAATAATATGTCACTGAACACAGGGGGGGTCAAAAGTAACAGTCAGAATCTTGTGTGGCCAACAGCTGCATTAAGTACTGCAGTGCATCTCCTCCTCATGCAATGCACCAGATTTGCCAGTTCTTGCTGTGAGATGTTACCCCACTCTTCCACCAAAGCACCTGCAAGTTCCCAGACATTTCTGGGGGGAATGGCCCTAACCCTCACCCTCCGATCCAACAGGTCCCAGACAATCTCAATGGGATTGATATCGGGGCTCTTCGCTGGCCATGGCAGGACACTGACATTCCTGTCTTGCTGGAAATCCTGCACAGAATAAGCAGCATGGCTGGTGGCATTGTCATGCTGGAGGGTCATGTCAGGATGCAGGAAGGGTACCACATGAGGGCGGAGGATGTCTTCCCTGTAACGTACAGCGTTGAGCCTGCCTGCAATGACAACAAGCTCAGTCCAATGATGCTCTGACACACCGCCCAGACCATGATGGACCCTCCACCTCCAAATCGATCCCTCTCCAGAGTACAGGCCTCGGCGTAACGCTCATTCCTTCGACGATAAACGCGAATCCGACCATCACCCCTGGTGAGACAAAACCGCGACTCGTCAGTGAAGAGCACTTTTTGTCAGTCCTATCTGGTCCAGCTATGGTGGGTTTGTGCCCATAGGCGACGTTGTTGCCGGTGATGTCTGGTGAGGACCTACAAGCCCTCAGTCCAGCCTCTCTCAGCCTATTGCGGACAGTCTGAGCACTGATGGAGGGATTGTGCGTTCCTGGTATAACTCGGGCAGTTGTTGTTGCCATCACAGCACCGATCCTGTGCAGGTGTTGTTACACGTGGTCTGCCACTGCGAGGACGATCAGCTGTCCGTCCTATCTCCCTGTAGCGCTGTCTTAGGCGTCTCACAGTACGGACATTGCATTTTATTGCCCTTCTCATGCTTCCTTGCAGCATGCCTAAGGCACATTCACGCAGATGAGCAGGGACCCTGGACATCTTTCTTTTGGTGTTTTTCAGAGTCAGTAGAAAGGCCTCTTTAGTGTCCTAAGTTTTCATAACTGTGACCTTGCCTAAGCTGTTAGTGTCTTAACGAACGTTCCACAGGTGCATGTTCATTAATTGTTTATGGTTTGTTGAACAAGCATGGGAAACAGTGTTTAAACCCTTTACAATTAAGTTATTTGGATTTTTACGAATTATCTTTGAAAGACAGGGTCCTGAAAAAGGGACGTTTCCTTTTTTGCTAAGTTTACATACAGACAGGGAACCTTCGATGACAACAAAGGTCTGTAAAACTCACTGTATAGGCCTACACCTCTTAAACCCTTCCGCTTTGTGTCTGTGAATGTGGGTGCCCACAATTATATATGTGTAATAATGTGGCTAAAGGCTTTACAACAATACAGTTCATTGTACATGAGTGGAAGAAATAAGACATTATTTAGTAGGCCTACATTCTGACATGTTTTTTTCTGGAAATGACCTCAAAAGCATATACAGTACATTCATTGTATTGTTTCATCATTTCCTGAATTGGTTTCTCGCCTGGCATAAATGTTGAAGCCTATGACAATGAAGGATCTACCACACTGCATTATGTTTTTATTTCAGTCTCAAGCCATATGTACTGTAACAAATATGCACAGACAAGTACAACATTTTCCCTTAGAAATCATACTATGCTTACAGTAGCCTACATAGTGTTGATCCACTCATTTATGCAAGCCCTTACAATTACTGTGCAATAAATGCAACACAGCTCTATTAACTACTTCCTGACAGTTAAACTGTTTCAGACAGGTGAGGTAACTAATGTAGTTCTCACTCCATTCAAAGCCACTTTCCCATTTATTAACTGTCTCTGAACACCCTCATGACCATTAAAATGTTATGGAAGTTTAGTTTTCCTCAACAACATAACCCAGTCTCTCCTTGGCGAAGTCATGGCGTCGACTCGAGACGTTCTCATCCAGAAACACCTACGCAGGCTGCCTCTGTCACCAAGTCATAATGACGCACCTACAGTCGTATAGTAGACATTGCTCCTTGTGTGGGTGTAATGTGCTGTGTGTGTGTGCTTGTCTGCACGTGCATACGTGCATGTGTGTGTTGCGTGCGGGTGTGCATGTGCATGTGCATGCAAGAAAGTGGGAAAGAGGGAGCAAAAGACAGAGAGAAAGAAAGAATCTCCATCCTAGAAACACTCTGATGAACCACAGTATGCCATGACAGCAGGAAGGATAGCCACAGGAAACCCAGATGATCAGAGGAAACCCAGTATGAAAAAAGTATGAAAATGTATGCACTCGCTCTGGATAATCATCTGCTAAATTAATAAAATGTAAATGTAAAATGTAATGACCGACGTTTCACTTATATATGTGCTCCTGTCATGGATTAAGGCAGCCCCCGCACCTCTCCAATTCGGAGGGGTTGGGTTAAATGCGGAAGACACATTTCAGTTAAAGGCATTCAGTTGTACAACTGACTAGGTATCCCCCTTTCCCGTTCCCTTCACCCACACAGAGCAGAGCAGAGGGGACTTGTAGACACCACATGGGCCAATATTAATATTTACAGGGATGCTTTGTTAACTAGCCAAACCCAAATACCCTGAAACAAAAGGTGAAGTGAGAGTGGAAGAAGGAAAAGCAGATCTGTTGAATCTGACAATTAATCTTGATGGTTGTACAGTCATCTCAAATAAAACTGTGAGGTACCTCGGCGTTACTCTGGACCCTGATCTCTCTTTTGACGAACATATCAAGACTGTTTCAAGGACAGCTTTTTCCATCTATGTAAACATTGCAAAAATCAGAAGCTTTCTGTCCAAAAATGATGCAAAAAAAATTATCCATGCTTTTGTTATTTCTAGATTAGACTACTGCAATGCTCTACTTTCCGGCTACCCGGATAAAGCACTAAATAAACTTCAGTTGCTAAATACGGCTGCTAGAATCCCGACTAGAACCAAAATATCTGATCATATTACTCCAGTGCTAGATTCCCTACACTGGCTTCCTGTTAAAGCAAGGGCTGATTTCAAGGTTTTACTGCTAACCTACAAAGCATTACATGGCCTTGCTCCTACCTATCTTTCCGATTTGGTCCTGCCGTACATACCTACACGTACGCTACGGTCACAAGACGCAGGCCTCCTAATTGTCCCTAGAATTTCTAAGCAAACAGCTGGAGGCAGGGCTTTCTCCTATAGAGCTCCATTTTTATGTAATGGTCTGCCTACCAATGTGAGAGACGCAGACTCGGTCTCAACCTTTAAGTCTTTACTGAAGACTCATCTCTTCAGTGGGTCATATGATTGAGTGTAGTCTGGCCCAGGAGTGTGAAGGTGAACGGAAAGGCTCTGGAGCAACGAACCGCCCTTGATGTCTCTGCCTGGCCGGTTCCCCTCTTTCCACTGGGATTCTCTGCCTCTAACCCTATTACAAGGGCTGAGTCACTGGCTTACTGGTGCTCTTCCATGCCGTCCCTGGGAGGGGTGAGTGGGTTGAGTCACTGACGTGATCTTCCTGTCTGGGTTGGCGCCCCCCCTTGGGTTGTGCCGTGGCGGAGATCTTTGTGGGCTATATTCGGCCTTGTCTCAGGATGGTAAGTTGGTGGTTGAAGATATCCCTCTAGTGATGTGGGGGCTGTGCTTTGGCAAAGTGGGTGGGGTTATATCCTTCCTGTTTGGCACTGTCCAGGAGTATCATCGGATGGGGGCACAGTGTTGCCTGACCACTCCTGTCTCAGCCTCCAGTATTTATGCTGCAGCAGTTTATGTGTCGGGGGGCTAGGGTATTATATCTGGAGTACTTCTCCTGTCTTATCCGGTGTCCTGTGTGAATTTAAGTATGCTCTCTCTAATTCTCTCTGAGCCCTAGGACCATGCCTCAGGACTACCTGGCATGATGACTCCTTGCTGTCCCCAGTCCACCTGGCCGTGCTCCTAATCCAGTTTCAACTGTTCTGCCTGCGACTATGGAACCCTGACCTGTTCACCGGGCGTGCTACCTGTCCCAGACCTGCTGTTTTCAACTCTCTAGAGACAGCAGGACCGGTAGAGATACTCTTAATGATGAAAGGCCAACTGACATTTACTCCTGAGGTGCTGACTTGCTGCACCCTCGACAACTACTGTGATGATTATTATTTGACCATGCTGGTCATTTATGAACATTTGAACATCTTGGCCATGTTCTGTTATAATCTCCACCCGGCACAGCCAGAAGAGGACTGGCCACCTCTCATAGCCTGGTTCCGCTCAAGGTTTTTTCCTAGGTATGGGCCTTTCTAGGGAGTTTTTCCTCGGCACCGTGCTTCTACACCTGCATTGCTTGCTGTTTGGGGTTTTAGGCTGGGTTTCTGTACAGCACTTTGAGGTATCTGCTGATGTAAGAAGGGCTATATAAATACATTTGATTTGATTTGATTTGATCAGTGGCTGTAATGAAAAGAGAAAAAAACAAATTGTCAGAATGCCTCAACCCATTTTTTTGTTGAGTTCACAGGTGGGAAGTAGTCTATAAATACAGACTGTAGAGACGTTGGGTTGTCACTAAGGTATTACAGTAGCTGCAAGTGGATGTGCTCCCAAGTTCTCTTCATATATGCACCATCCCATCTGTCTAAGGTGAAGAGTTAGTTGAAGACTTTTCGAAACAAAACATTTTAATAATTGAAAATCCAGTTTTTATCAGGGGATGTTTATGTTGCGTCTAGGGAGTGTGGTCACCCCGTCATGGTCATGCTCATTGCTGTGGACCGCGTGCCTGTCTCTCATATCCTCCTATGGAGCTGTGGTCTGTCCCAGGCCTCCATGTAATTACTCCAGAGGTATAACCTGCTCGCACACTCTCTCGACAGCTGCTGCTAATTCTGATAACCACAGTGATACCGAATGTTTAATGGAATGGGATCTGATAAAAACGTGGTATTTTGAAAGTGGATTTTTTTTGTGTGTGTTTTCTTTTGTAGCTTAGTGCTGTTCTGCTTACAGTGTACCACTGGCACCCGTAAGTTTAAAAAATCATGGAATCAGACTCCAATAAAAGGTAACACAGCCTACCACTGTCGTCCCAGTGGGTTGGCAGAGGAGCCCTGCCTGCCCGGGGCTAATGTATGTCTAACACTTTCACAGTGACTGGTGCTGCAGGCGATGATGGGACGACTTGCGCATCTTCTCTACTTCTGAGGGTGTTTGCGTTTATCTGACCTAAAGGGCTCTTCATGCTAGATCTGCTTCTCTCAAGGTGAAACATGTGTTCCATGAGGCTTTTTGGTCCCAGCCTATACCCTGTAGGGACAAGAGGAACTCAGCCATGAAATAAGTGTGATCTCAACACTGGAGGGCAAATACAGGATCAAGCCGAAATGTTTTAAACACATCTGTCCTGTCTGGCATATGAGAACAGTCACTTACCCTTTTTATCTGCAGGTTGACATGTATTGTCATGAATCTTTACCTGGAGGCAGAATTGAGCTTGCAGGGCCAGCTGCAAAGTCAACATGGTCTATATCGTAAAAATGAAAACAAAAATGAGGTTTTTGGTCTTCATTTAAGGTTCAGGTTAGGAATTAGGGTTAGCGCTGTGGTTAAGGTAAGGGTTAAGGTTACGTTTACATTTAAAAACAGATTTTATGGCTTTGTGGATGTGCCAGTTATAGGGACAGCTCTGCGGAGCTGCCTCCAGAACAAGATTCATGACAATAAATGACAACCTGCTTTTTATCTCCATTTCATGTCAACAAGTACAGTGGGGCAAAAAAGTATTTAGTCAGCCACCAATTGTGCAAGTTCTCCCACTTAAAAAGATGAGAGAGGCCTGTAATTTTCATCATAGGTACACTTCAACTATGTGAGACAAAATGAGAAGAAAAAAAATCTGAAAATCACATTGTAGGATTTTTTATGAATTTATTTGCAAATTATGGTGGAAAATAAGTATTTGGTCAATAACAAAAGTTTATCTCAATACTTTGTTATATACCCGTTGTTGGCAATGACAGAGGTCAAACGTTTTCTGTAAGTCTTCACAAGGTTTTCACACACTGTTGCTGGTATTTTGGCCCATTTCTCCATGCAGATCTCCTCTAGAGCAGTGATGTTTTGGGGCTGTTGCTGGGCAACATGGACTTTCAACTCCCTCCAAAGATTTTCTATGGGGTTGAGATCTGGAGACTGGCTAGGCCACTCCAGGACCTTGAAATGCTTCTTACGAAGCCACTCCTTCGTTGCCCGGGCAGTGTGTTTGGGATCATTGTCATGCTGAAAGACCCAGCCACGTTTCATCTTCAATGCCCTTGCTGATGGAAGGAGGTTTTCACTCAAAATCTCACAATACATGGCCCCATTCATTCTTTCCTTTACACAGATCAGTCGTCCTGGTCCTCAAAGCATGACATTTCCATCCCCATGCTTCACAGTAGGTATGGTGTTCTTTGGATGCAACTCAGCATTCTTTGTCCTCCAAACACGACGAGTTGAGTTTTTACCAAAATGTTCTATTTTGGTTTCATCTGACCATATGACATTCTCCCAATCTTCTTCTGGATCATCCAAATGCTCTCTAGCAAACTTCAGACGGGCCTGGACATGTACTGGCTTAAGCAGAGGGACACGTCTGGCACTGCAGGATTTGAGTCCCTGGCGGCGTAGTGTGTTACTGATGGTAGGCTTTGTTACTTTGGTCCCAGCTCTCTGCAGGTCATTCACTAAGTGTGGTTCTGGGATTTCTGCTCACCGTTCTTGTCATCATTTTGACCCCACGGGGTGAGATCTTGCGTGGAGCCCCAGATCGAGGGAGATTATCAGTGGTCTTGTATGTCTTCCATTTCCTAATAATTGCTCCCACAGTTGATTTCTTCAAACCAAGCTGCTTACCTATTGCAGATTCAGTCTTCCCAGCCTGGTGCAGGTCTACAATTTTGTTTCTGGTGTCCTTTGACAGCTCTTTGGTCTTGGCCATAGTGGAGTTTGGAGTGTGACTGTTTGAGGTTGTGGACAGGTGTCTTTTATACTGATAACAAGTTCAAACAAGTGCCATTAATACAGGTAACGAGTGGAGGACAGAGGAGCCTCTTAAAGAAGAAGTTACTGGTCTGTGAGAGCCAGAAATCTTGCTTGTTTGTAGGTGACCAAAAACTTATTTTCCACCATAATTTGCAAATAAATTAATAAAAAATCCTACAATGTGATTTTCTGGATTTTTTTTCCTAATTTTGTCTGTCATAGTTGAAGTGTACCGATGATGAAAATTACAGGCTCTCTCATCTTTTTAAGTGGGAGAACTTGCACAATTGGTGGCTGACTAAATGCTTTTTTTGCCCCACTGTAAATGCACGTACAAAGACATGCTCTTCAAGGTGGGAGCATCATTCCAAAGAAGGCTGTGACAAGTGAGTTTGTCACGAGTTTGACTTCTTCTGCTTTTCGTGAGTGAAACTGTGCCAAATCATGAAAATGTTGTGACAATTGTACATTTCAAGAAATCAATCATCCTGAACAATGGTTTATCACATCCGGCACATGTTAATGTTGCATAAAAACCCATGTCTTGTGCATGTTCTGTAGGCCAAATAATCCAACTTTGTGGCCTAGTAATGTCAGCGGCTGTTGACAGAGTGTGGCTACAGGGTCGTCTACAAGCTCAGCCCAGAGCAGGGGTGTCGGGACTATAGCTGGATCGGTTGATTATCCAGCCTTCTATGCTTCTGTCTGCAGAATATATAGAGAGCAAGAACTGTCAATATTACCTTCATAGATGGTAAGTCTACTGTACAGCTTCACATTGATACAAAATCTTTCCCTAATCAAATAAGTGTAATATAGTTTTTATTCCAGGACCTAATTGCTGTACTTGCATACAGTTCCAGTGTATTGGGTTCAATCTAAGTTCATTCAGAGAGTGATCTTATCTGTTCTGATGTTCAATTGTTAATGCTCGCTCAAGAATGAATGGTTGGTTGTTGCATCTTTTTGTCTTAAAGACATTTTTATATTTCATATGTATATGCTTGTAAAATAAATGTTATTATTATTTTTCCATTAAAGAGCTCCCTCTTACATAACCCTGATGTTCTTCTTCCATACACAATATTGTCTTCCAACATAACCTCTAGAATGACATGAGCTACTTCTATTGAAAATCAGACAAAAACAAACCTTTGTCTTAACAGATGGAAAACCATACCTTATAAATAATAATATAAATTTAAACGTACATTTAGTTGAAAGGTACATTACATTTAGTTTGGATCAAATTGTATTTAATGTGCTCTACTAT
This sequence comes from Oncorhynchus kisutch, assembly GCF_002021735.2. Classification (NCBI taxonomy): domain Eukaryota; kingdom Metazoa; phylum Chordata; class Actinopteri; order Salmoniformes; family Salmonidae; genus Oncorhynchus; species Oncorhynchus kisutch. The sequence continues at coordinate 6,695,743 of NC_034197.2, read as the reverse complement.
CACTGATTTTTCTGATAAGTTCTTTATTGAGGAAAATGTACTACAACTGTGATATGTGATTGTCTCACCTAGCTATCTTAAGACAACTGTAAGTCGCTCTGGATAAGAGTGTCTGCTAAATGACTACAATGTAATGTAAATGTAATTCAGTATGAGCCAGTGAAGCTTGATCATTATTCAGAACAGATCTAGTGAAACAAATCCGACATCTGGCAAGCAAGCACATTACATTTACTCTAGCCCTGATCAGAATAATCAACTAACCTAAAACAAATCAAATCAAATCTTATTAGTCACATACACATGGTTAGCAGTAGTTAATGTGAGTGTAGTGAAATGCTTGTGCTTCTAGTTCCGACAGCGCAGTAATATCTAACAAGTAATCTAACAATTTCCAACAACTACCTAATACAATAACATCTAAATGGGTGAATGAGAATATTAACATATAAATATATGGATGAGCGATGGCCGAGCGGCATAGGCAAGGTGAAATAGATGGTATAAAATACAGTATATACCGTACATATGATATGAGTAATGTAAGATATGTAAACATTATTAAAGTGGAATTATTTAAAGTGGCATTGTTTAAAGTGACTAGTGATCCATTTATTAAAGTGGCCAGTGATTGGGTCTCAATGTAGGCAGCAGCCTCTCTGAGTTAGTGATTGCTGTTTAGCACTCTGATGGCCTTGAGATAGAAGCTGTTTTTCAGTCTCTCGGTCCCAGCTTTGATGCACCTGTACTGACCTCGCCTTCTGGATGATAGCGGTGTGAACAGGCAGTGGCTTGGATGGTTGTTGTCCTTGATAATCTTTTTGGCCTTTCTGTGACATCCGGTGCTATAGGTGTCATGGAGGGCAGGTAGTTTGCCCCCGGGGAAGCGTTGTGCAGACCGCACCACCCTCTAGAGAGCCTTGCGGTTGAGGGTGGTGCAGCTGTGATACAGCCGACAGGATGCTCTCAATTGTGCATCTGTAAAAGTTTGTCAGGGTTTTGGGTGACAAGCCGAATTCCTTCAGCCTCCTGAGGTTGAAGAGGCGCTGCTGCGCCTTCTTCACCATACTGTCTATGTGGGTGGACCATTTCAGTTTGTCTCTGATGTGTACGCAGAGGAACTTAAAACTTTCCACCTTCTCCACTGCTGTCCCTTCGATGTGGATAGGGGGGTGCTCCCTCTGCTGTTTCCTTAAGTCCATAATCATCTCCTTTGTTTTGTTGGTGTTGAGTGAGAGGTTGTTTTCCTGACACCACACTCTGAGTGCCCTCACCTCCCCCCTGTAGGATGTCTTGTCGTTGTTGGTAATCAAGTGCACTACTGTTGGGTTGTCTGCAAACTTGATGACTGAGTTGAAGGCGTGCATGGCCATGCAGTCCTGAGTGAACAGGACGTACAGGAGGGGGCTGAGCAAGCAACCTTGTGGGGCCCAAGTGTTGAGGGTCAGCGAAGTTGAGATGTTGTTTCCTACCTTCACCATCTGGGCGCGGCCCGTCAGAAAGTCCAAGTCCCAATTTCCCAGGGCCTCCAGCTTGATGATGAGCTAGGAGGGTACTATAATGTTGAATGCTGAGCTGTAGTCAATGAACAGCATTCTTACATAGGTATCCCTCGTGTTCAGATGGGATAGGGCAGTGTGCAGTGTGATGGTGATTACATCATCTGTAGACCTGTTGGGGTGGAATGCAAACTGAAGTGGGTCTAGGGTGGCCGGTAAGGTGGGGGTGATATGATTCTTGACTAGTCTCTCAAAGCACTTCATGATGACAGAAGGGAGTGCTATGGGGCGGTAGTCATTTAGTTCAGTTATCTTTGCCTTCTTGGGTACAGAAACAATGGTGGCCATCTTGTAGCATGTGGGGACAGCAGACTGGGATAGGGAGCGATTGAATATGTCCGTAAACACACCAGCCAGCTGGTCTGTGCATGCTCAGAGGACGCGGCTAGGGATGCCGTCTGGGCCAGCAGCCTTGCGAGGGTTAACACGTTTAAATGTTTTACTCACGTTGGCCTTGGAGAAGGAGAGGGGGGGTCCAGTCCTTGTTAGCGAGCCGCGACTGTGGCGCTGTCTTATCCTCAAAGCGGGCAAAGAAGGTTTTTCGTATGTCTGGAAGCGTGACGTGACGTCTGTGTCTGTGACGTAGCGGGTTTTCTTTTTGTAGTCCGTGATTTCCTGTAGACCCTGCCACATACGTCTTGTGTCTGAGCCGTTGAATTGGGACTTCACTTTATCCCTGTACTGACATTTCGCTTGTTTGATTGCATTTTGGAGGGAATTAACTACACTGTTTATATTCAGCCATATTCCCAGACCTCTTTCCATGGTTAAATGTGGTGGTTTACGCTTTCAGTTTTGCGTGAATGCCGCCATCCATCCACGGTTTCTGGTTAGGGTAGGCTTTAATAGTCACAGTGGGTACAACATTTCTTCTTTATAAACTCACTCACCGAGTCAGTGTATAAATCGATGTTGTTATCAATCTCTTGGGAGATAATATGGCCGACATTTGATTGTAAGGAATTCTAGGTCGAGTGAGCAGAAGGACTTGAGTTCCTGTATGTTGTTATGATTACACCATGAGTCGTTAATCATGAAGCATACACCCCTAGAGTTTATCTCTGTCAGCGCGATGCATGGAGAAGCCCGGTGGCTGAACATATTCTGACAACATATCCCAAGAGAGCCATGTTTCCGTGAAACAGAGAATGTTTCAATCTCTGATGTCTCTCTGGAAGGCAACCCTTGCTCGAATTTCATCTACCTTGTTGTCAAGAGACTGGATATTGGCAAGTACTATACTCGGGAGCGGTGGGCGATGTGCACGTCTATGGAGCTTGACCAGGAGGCCGCTCCGTCTGCCCCTTCTGCAGCACCGTTGTTTTGGGTCGGCTTCTGGGATTAGGTCCATTGTTCTGGGTGGTGGTCCAAACAGAGGATCCGCTTTGGGATCGTAATGTTGGTAAATTGAAGTCGCTATTATATCCAATTGTTCTTCCTGGCTGTATGTAATAAGACTTAAGATTTCCTGTGGTAACAATGTAAGAAATAATACATAAAAAAAACTAAATACTGCATAGTTTCCTAAGGACTCGAAGCGAGGCGACCATCTTTGTCGACGCCATCTTGCACTAAGTACCTACCACCATCTTGGGGAAACTACAAGTAGACGAAAAAGAGAAGGCATGCAGATGTAAGCCCAAAAGAGACAATGGAAACAATACATTTCTAGCAAAACATGATTTATTGTATGCTGTAAAAAAGAACTACAAATATACAGTAGTACAATTGGTGCAGTGCACTGTGCAGCACAGCTGTGGAAAGTCTTGAGCACAAGTACTACATTTCAGTAAATCACACAACACTTATATAAGTTTGTACTTCATACATTCATTACACTACAGATAATGAAATGCCCCATACATTTATCAGAAGAGACAAATCTAGTCTTACTTAATGAATGAACATAAAATAGTACATTTCACCCGGAACATTGACATCGAGCCAATTGGCAAAATGTATACTGTATGTCTTAGTGACTCAGCACCACTGTGTTTGTCTCTGCATAACACTTTTATATAACACATTTATCTACTAGCTTGGTATCAAGTTGGCTCCAGGGCCAGGGTTCAGGAGCTAAGCCATGGGTGCAGGAGACACTGGGCAGCACTGGCCCTCCTCTCCGACTGGAAGTCCAACATATGCAACAGGAAGTCAGAGAACAGAGAGGCCTCCTTCAGCATGAAGTGGTACTTCTCCACCAACACCTCATATAGACCCCAGGGCCGCAGCACTCCGATATGACGCATGTCACCTGGGAGAACACATAATAGAGAGGAGGAAAGACAGTGGAGGTAAGTACAAGAGAGCTTTGTGACTTGGAAAGAAAATGTATTCTTTGTAGGTTTGACTTCACAAAAAAGTACACTATGATTTGTCAAAATGAGCATCTGCAAGGGGGCCTCCCGAGTGGTGCAGCGGTCTAAGGCACTGCATCGCAGTGCTTGAGGCATCACTACAGATCCTGGTTCGATCCTAGGCTGTGTCACAGCCGGCCGTGACCAGGAGACCCATGAGGCAGCACACAATTGGCCCAGTGTCGTCTGGGTTAGGGGAGGGTTTGGCCAGCCAGGTTTTCCTTGACCCATTGCACTCTCAAGGTGACCCATAGCGACTCAAGGTGTCGGGCCGGGCGCCTGCAAGCTGACTTTGGTTGCCAGCTGGACGGTGTTTCCTCCGACACATTGGTGCGGCTGTGCTCCTTGACTTGGCATCTTTCCCAGGGTATGGACAGCAGTGTGTCAAGAAGCAGTGTGGCTTGGCAAGGTTGTGTTTCAGAGGACGCATATCTCTCGACCTTCATCTCTCCTGAGTCCTTAGGGGAGTTGCGGTGATGGGACAAGACTGTAGTTATCACGTAATTGGGGAGAAATTTGGGTAAAAGTACCACAACAAAATAAAACATTTTAAAATCTAATAAAATAATGAGAATCTGCAACATTTACATCAAAAAGTCCTTTCTCTACGTTGGAACAATTGATGATTTTCAAAGCAAATCCTTCACTCACCTTTGCTATTGAAGTACTCCATGGAATACTTGCCAGACAAGGCTACTGCTGCCGGGACTTTACCAAGGAGCTCTATTATGTGAGCGATGTGGTCTGGAGGGAACAGAACCAAAACCCCACTGGATAAACAATTATGCTAAAGTCACAAAGTGGACACAATGTTATCTCCATTGAATCCTATGTCAATATTTGTCATGGCCTAATATCGACATACCTTCCTCTAAAGAAAAGGTCTTCCCAGCTTTGGGCTCAAATAATGAATCCCCAGTGACCAACTCAAAAGCCTAGAATAAAAAGAAGAAGAATTGAATTGCCTGGAACTATTCTGTAGTGGCATCTATCGTATAAGCTTAGTGCTAAAGGAGTGGGTGAATTTGTCTTGATGTAAAGAGTGCTGGTAGACTGGAAGGGTAACTGAACGACACAAGAGTTAAGTGATGCAAGTGAATCAGAGGAGACAGGAGATAACATGGTTTTACTTCAGTGAAGCTGTAAACAGATGCAGACTATAAGTGTTGTTGCGGGTGTGTTGGTTGTATGGTGGTTGTCTCTCTTACCATGCAGGCTACACTCCAGATGTCTGCTGGTGGGCCGTAGTCAGAGCCCAATAGAACCTCTAGTGAGCGGTACTGACGGGTCTGAATCTCCTCACAGAAATGTTTGTACTGGAATGTCACACATAGCAAAGGCAGCGTGTGAAATACAGTCCTGACCCCAGGGCAGTATCCCACATTAGTTACTCTTATTTTGTAACCAACTACTGAATACGAATGGCAACGGTTCATAAAGACATCGGAATTCCGATATGATGTCAATGTTTTAGCGCTTTCCACTGAGTTTTTAAACTATGGCATGCAACATGGTTCCACGCACCAATAAATCACCACAATCTACTTTTGCGGGTTTTGAAATTGGCTGCTTCTTGGAGCTAAAATTGGGTCATGTTTACTGTGCTAATGACTACACACAAAAAAAGAGTAACAGAGAGCAATGTACAACATGAAATTAGTAAATGAGGCATTTGTAGTAATTGCATGGGGGACGCTATTTCACAATCGCTGACTGACTGATCATACCCACCACCCAACAGGAGCTTCCCAGGTCAGCAATCTTTACTGTGATTTTCTTCAGACTAATGGGAGTGACCAGGTCCTTCTCTGAATAGACAGTAAGAGATAAACAACATACAGTATAGGGTTATGATCTGATTTAAACACTTCAACAGCATACTGGACACAGACAATCTGAAGTGACATAGAAACAGAATACTAGCCTTGATGTACAGTAAACAGATTCATTTTCTGGTCCATTCAGTCATATGACTTTACAGAGTTCTATAACACCTGGACAGTGAACACTACCTGCTGTGCTCCTTGACTTGGCATCTTTCCCAGGGTATGGACAGGCACTGCCCCCTGCTGTCTGTTTTGGGTTCTGCTCCTCCAAACATAACAGTATATTCTCAGGCTTGATGTCTGTGTGGATGATTTTACATTGAGTGTGCAGGTAGTCCAATGCCTGAAGAACCTACAGGGAAAGAGTGATGGCACTGTGAACTCCAACTACTCCTGCACAAACTAAAGATGCATCCATTAGTGTAGTGATTCGATGACAGTCCAAATGTTTCTACTCATCTCATACTATGAACTCTGTCACTCTTTTACCTGAGCAATGACCTGTTTGACCCAAGACAGCGATAGCCCTGGGTTTCCAAAACAGACTTGCCAACAGCGGAGGTCTGGTCCTAGCAGCTCCAGCACTAGGCATACATCTTCACACAGGAGGTCAAGGAACCAAACACGGTGTCAAATGTTGCTGCAGGTTTGTGTGTGTGTATGTCATGACTATGCAGTCTGAGAAAGGATACGAACCCCGTTGACCCCAGCTATCTTAAACTCATCCAGCAGTTGGACTATCCTCCGGCTTTGGAGGTGACGAGCAGTGGGACCACTGGCCTGAGGGGGAGAGGGGCAGAGGCAGGTGAGAGAGGTTAAAGTCAGGGTCCGGACTATACTGGTCGAGTACATGTTTAAATAGAGAGAGATGGGTCTGTATGAGACAAGGGAGAAAAATAATGAACCATGAAAGCATGGGTGGATGTGAATAAGTGGTAGTAACAGATAAATAACATGTGGACTAAGAGCAAAAAGTGTTATTCATGTATGCCCTATTGCCCTTAGAGAAGAGTTAGGGGTGAGGATGAGAAAGTGATAGAGGAAGCAGAGAAAGAGAAATGAAGAGAGACAAGAAGGGAGACTCACACAGCGTAGCAGAGTCAATTCGTCTTGCCCAGCCTGTGTGAATCCTTCTCCACTCTTCAAAACCTTCACGGCCACTCGCCTGCCCAATCTGCACATACAGAGACTGTTTAAATCACACTAGAGCTTTTCCTATATGACAAGAATAAGATATTTGAGTAAATCCTGACACAGCAACATAGTGAATGAACCTGAGGTCCAAGCAGAGCCATACAGTGGAGAAGTATCCCCAGCCCAACTTAGACAGAACCTGGTATCTCCTGTTGAAGGTGTCTCCAATGTGAACAGGGTGGTACCCCCCTATTGAAACATACAGGATGATAGCAAATAGTTATTACTCCAACTTTTTATATATATTTTTTATTTTATTGAACCTTTACTTAACCAGGTAGGCCAGTTGAGAACACCTTTACTTAACCAGGTGGGCCAGAGTTGAGAACAAGTTCTCATTTCCAACTGCGACCTGGCCAAGATAAAGCAAAGCAGTGCGACAAAAAAACACAAAAAAAACAGTTACACATAAACAAACAAGTCAATAACACAATAGAAAAATCTATGTGTGTGCAAATGTAGAAGAATAGGGAGGTAAAGGCAGGAAAAAGGCCATAGAGGCAAAATAATTACAAATTTAGCATTAACACTGGAGCGATAGATGTGCCGATGATGATGTGCAAGTAGAGATGCATTTAGATTGAGTAGACCCATATCAGACCATGGCAGTATTCTCGGGGGTCCTCTCTGTCCAGTGACTCCTCTGGCTCTAGCTGTTCCAAACGATTCAGCTTATCAAGTCCATTGGATGTCCCAGGTTTACTGCTGCAACAAACACACACATGCTAATACACTTACACAAAGACACACACTCTCTACATACTGTGCACACACTGTCAACCTATCTGATCCCACACAGGGCAGAGATGTGACCCCTCTGTGTCTAAGTCAGTGTTGGGTTGCTGGGAGCAGACAGGGTGAGACTACTTTTAGACACTTCCCTGGGTGTTCACATGGATACCCAGCTGACAGGACTCAGAATGGGTCTCAGACATTTAATAGACATGCCACTATAGTCTACAGCCAGATGGACTACATGCGGTGGCAACCCGTCATTCAGGGCAGGTGGGGTAGAGCCCCACCTGTTTTGAGCGGCACATTTTTTGCAATAAAAAGCTAAATAAAGTTGACAATCTACTGGCAAATCCTTTTTAATCCATGTCGTAAGAAGAGAAATAACGAAGAGAAATTATAGATAAAATGTTTCGGTGCTCATCGGCCATTGGACATAAACATTACACAACAGGGTAGAAATCGCAAATTGAACAATGAGTGGTTTGGAAAGAATCAGTGACAATGGCTAACTACAAGCATATCAAATAAATCACTAGCCTGCTATTCAGTGCAGTGGCCCTGTGTCCCAACTCTGGGATTAAGTGTCTATTTTCCAAGTTTAAAATGATAAACATTCAACATTGGCCATGCTGTCAATGAAGCATGATTTAAACAACTGTTAACTCAGAACTGCAAAAACTTGACTTCAGTGAGTTCAAGACAACTGGGAATTCCGGAAAAAACGAGCTCCGACTGGGAAATACATTTTCATCATTTACATTTTGAACCGTCATTGTAAGTCGGGAACTCGGGCATCTTTCTAGAACTACGACCTAAAGATCAATGATGTCATCATGATTCAACCCAGTTGTCTTGAAAGCACCATAAATCCAGAGAAAGCCAGACTTTGACGACAAAATTTGCGCATGAAGGACCGCCATGCCACCTTCCTGTTCAAGTGAGCACAGCACAACAAAGTGAGTCCAAAAACGTCTTGTATGCTGCTGCAAAAATTACATAATATGCCAGGGAGATATGTATACTGTAGCTAAGAAAGTAATACTAAGTGTATGTTGTGTAGTAAGCTGTTAGTAGCCCATGTGCCTCACCCTGGCAGTAAATGAGGCTGAATGAACTGTTTCGCTGCCAGACAAGGCTCCTCTGATAGCCAGGTGTAGCAGTGGTAAGATGTTGGGACAGCTTTTTGTAGGATCTAACAGTTTGTGGGAACCGTTTGTCACCGTTATAGTGCCATTAATGTATTGTTTAGTGTTGTGTTGTGTTGTGTAGTGGCTTTGCTGGCAAGCATCCCACGTATTATTATTTTTTTGCCCCACCAAGATTTACATGCTAAAATCACCACTGACTACATGTACCTCACTGTGACCCTCCTTAAAAGAGGCAAAGGTCAAATTCATTAGGATATGCTGTATCAGGTTAGTGTACTATAAATATTGTCTTGTGTAGATCTGTCAATTATTGCTCCTTTTCTGAATAATTTATTTATAGTCAAATATCCTCTCCAGGACAGTCTCTCAGAATGTTGTGGCTCCAGTTCAGAGCGTGGATATTGGCCCAGGTCCTTGACACTGTGACAGACCCAGTGAAACTCTAAACTGTCATTCACCTCCAGAGGCACTAAAATAATGCACACATTCTCATTGTGTGCCAGGCGAGCTATACATGGAGCCCCTGCCTCTTTGGCCATGGAAAAAAATGTTAGGGTCAAGCTATAAATTGGTTTCCATTTACTGAGGCAAACAACTAGTCAAAACAACTAGCTAACATTCCACTTCTTGCCTCTCCATGTCATTGCCACAGAGACTGGCCTTGAGGCAATGTCAATGTTCAATATGCAGCTGGGTTTATGGCAGAATTGCTCATTGGTCGATGGAAATAATAACATTCATATTTTCCATGAAAACATGTGGAACCTGGAAAATATAATTACAATTATAACAAAGTCAAAAACAAACATTTAGCTGTTAACTAGGCAAGTTATTGTATTTTGAGGCTTACAATCAAACCAGCCAGGTTTTGTGATTGGAATTGCAGTATGTATTTAGTTTGAGAAGTTAGACTTCAAGCTAGCAACTTTTGACAGATTGGTATCATCTGGACAAAAAAAATGTTTGCTTAGCAACCAGGTACCAACATGTTCTGTGGTGAAAAATAGTTATCCAGCACCAATTAAGTGACGATGCCCTCGAAGCTGGTGTTTGGAGAATAGATTGGCAAGGGTGTTGCCAATATATCGACCAAACACTGGCTTCGAGGGCATTATCACTTTTATACAACGGGTTACCAACATATTCAAATAATGATTGACATATTTTAATTTATGAATTTATTCATACTATTTCATCCTTCCACAAGATATAGTCCTGAAGATATAGTCCCGTCACAAATCTAGGGCTGGTCGTTCATTCTATCGGTTCAGTTGCTAGAGATGCAACCCAGTCGTTCAGTCTTTTTGTTCTGTATCTATGGATACATAGTTCTGTATCTATGGACGACGCAGTCGTTCGTTCGAGATGTTCCATTGCCATACAGGCTGGCAACGTTCTTATCTCTTGATTGCTAGATAGCCAACTACGGCTAATTTACAGTCACGTCAAAAAGCCAGCATAACAGCAAAGTAGCTTCATTTGCTTTGTTTAAGCTGTTTTCTGTAGACATTTGGATACATCCCTAACAATGAGTTGATGAGGTGTGATTTTGTCTGGCATAAAACATGTGCTCACTCGTCAGGACACTGCTGTTCAAAAGAGCTAGCCAACAACACAGCTAACACAATCACTTCAAACTGAAGCTGGAAAGACGGCAAACAACAATGAGTTGATGAGGTGTGATTTTGTCTGGCATAAAACATGTGCTCACTCGTCAGGACACTGCTGTTCAAAAGAGCTAGCCAACAACACAGCTAACACAATCACTTCAAACTGAAGCTGGAAAGACGGCAAACTTTCTGTTTCGTTTCATTTGACCTTTTTTCAATGTACATTTCTTTGTATATATCCATAAAAATGATGCCAGCTGATTCATGATTTTGACTGGTTGAGAAACGCTGCCTGCCTGTCTGTCTGGTCCTGATTCCAGACTCGTTCATTACTATGGTACAAGTGGAGATCGAATTTGAATATTGAAATAATGTTGCAAATGTTGGAGAGACAGACAGCAAAGTTTATACAAATATGTTGAAAACTAAATGTTAGTCTAAAATAAATGTGAGATAATGTCTAGATGATTTTTATAGTGGAGATCATGTTTATAAATAGCTGATGAGACAGTGGATTGCACAGTCAGATGGAACAGAGTAAATAGGCATTTTAGCGTCATAGATTTAGCCGGTGGTAATTTGTGGAATAGACACGGGCTGGAATGCGGTTTTAATCAATCAGCATTCAGGATTAGACCCACCCATTGTAAAACATTTGGATAATCGTTGTGATTGGAGGATAGCTGTGAGGGTTACCGAATCAGGATCAGCTCCTCTGTTCTCCTCAATCTCAGTAATGATAGAATGTTCATATTTGAAGATGGCAGAAAGGCTGGTCTCCTTGTCAATGACAAGGAGTGGCAAGGAGTGGAATGTTAGCTAAAGAGACTGGCACCAGGCTAGCTAACAACCACACACAGGGTTAAAGTCCTCTGGTTAAGACCTGTTCCTCAAAAATATTTCTTAATTAAAAAGATACCAAACTTCCACTCATTGACTTTGTGACTTGCTATGGGTAACAGGTGAGTCTCACTGACAATTTAGTGGGCAGCCAGGTTACAGGTTGAGAGGTGCACCTTTCAATTAGTAATAATCATGTCAGTGTACTGTTCTAGATCTGGCATACTTAAAGTGAGAACAGATGATACTTACGTTTTTTGAGCCAACTGTACAGAAGTCTGAGCTGAGCACATATTCCTCTCCATGACTGAGTATACAGAGCCTGTATACAGTAGGACTCTGACTGCCTGTGACCAATCAGCGGTGTTTATGTATGAGGAGCCGGCCAGGTCTAAACATGGAAATCCCCAACCCCCCAACTAACTCTCTGTCCTCTTCTTTTGCTCTTTCTTCCCTTCACCCCCACTCTGTATATCTCTCCACAGCTGTGAAAGGGTAGAGGGAAGAGGAAGTGACAGCTGTGTGGAGTTACTGGGGGGTTTAACGACCCCAGTCCAACAGTTCATGATCTCACAGGAACGCCAGGGCACCCCTTTTCCCACCATGTGCAAATACCTGTACAGTATGATATATCAAAACAAGGAATAATAATAATACCTTTTCAATGCAAGTAACAAAATGCTTCACCTCATAAAAAAATATAATTAGATAAAAGTACTAACAAAGAAACAAAGACAGGAGGAAGGAGAATGAAAAACATAAATTGAAAATCATGAATTGAAATCATACATGAAAAGCATCTTTATAAAAGTGTGTCTTCAGCAGAGATTTAAAAATAGGCACAAGCCTGATCTCCTCTGGCAGACAATTGCAAAGTCTAGGGGCCCTAATGCAAATGCCAGTCTCCTGTCATTTTCAACCTAGACTTTGGAATGGTCAACAGTGCCCTGACAGAGGATATCTGTCACGCCCTGGTCTAAGTATTTTGTTTTTGGTTTTGGTGTGTATGTATTTGGGATTGTAGCTAGTGGGGTTATCTAGCAAAGTCTATGACTGTCTGGAGTGGTTCTCAATCAGAGGCAGGTGCTTATCGTTGTCTCTGATTGGGAACCATATTTAGGCAGCCATATTCTTTGAGTTTGTCGTGGGTGATTGTCCTTAGTGTCCTTGTTCATGTCGCTATGTTAGTTTACACTAGTATAGGCTGTTTCGGTTTTCATTACGTTAAGTTTGTTGTTCTGTAGTGCATTTGTATTGATTCGAGTTTTACGTTTTCATTAAACATGGATCGCAATCTACACACGCTGCGTTTTGGTCCGACTCTCCTTCACCACACTTAGAAAACCGTTACAATATCAGGCTGTGTACTGGCTCACAGGGAGATAAAATATCTGAGATATAGGATGGGGCAAAAAAAAAGAAGCCTTAAACATGATTACTAAAATGTTACCATCTATTCTAAAAGTGACTGGTGGCCAGTGTAGGGAAATTAAAATAGTTGTGTTTAAATACACACACACACACACACACACACACACACACACACATCATATGCCAAGCTGCTACTCTGTTCTTTATTTCACTCTTATTATTATCTCCTGATGCCTAGTCACTTTTCCCTGCCTTCATGTACCTATCTACCTCAAATACCTCATACCCTGCACATTTACCTGGTACTGGTACTCCCTGTATATAGCTCCATTCGTGTGTATTTTGTTTTTTAATTATTATTCATTTTAAACTATACATAGTTGGGAAGGGCTCGTCAGCAAGCATTTCACAGTTAAGTATACACCCGTTCTATTCGGCCGCATGTGACAAATACAATTTAATTTGATTTCATATGGTTACATTTTCTGGTGCCTGTTAAAAACCAAGCTGCATAATTTTGAACTAAGAGTTACAGTAATCTCGGCATGAGGAAGTAAAACCACGTAGCAGAAGAGTAGTATTGCACTGGACACGTGCTGTACACTGCATTATATTTTTCCTTCTATGGTGCAGTCATAAAGAGCTTTATCTAATTATATAATAAGCTATATCTGAGTTGATCTAATTAGGAACAGTAAAAGTAGATGTATGGGCTATATCAAACGAGTCTTGTGTCATTGAGTTCACTTCTGTCAGTTCCTTGATGGCCACCGTGGGAAGTCAAATCAGTGGGAAGCTACACTTCGTACACTTTCATCAGTATGTTTCCACCCCACTCATGGAATTGGAGAGAGGGTAAAAATATCCACGGTCACGATACAGGGTAGAGCAAGGGTGAGGTCTCAGGCATGGCTCTGCTCTTTGTGATTAATACTGGGCTGTTAACACTCTGCTCCAACACGCCACCCGAAGACACTTCAGTAACCGCAAGGCGCACAGCGATAAACTGAATGAAAGTTGATGGATCGGAGAGAAAGAGGCCCCCTGCTCGGTTTCAATAGCCTACACGACTGGGTTGACTGTTTAATTGGTCCAAGGTGACTTATGACCTTACTTATTTGTCAAATGCGCCGAAAGCAACGGGTAGACCTTACCGTGAAATGCGTATTTACAAGCCCTTAATCCTTAATTTATGTGTCTTTAGGATGTAGACCTAAATCAGGTCGAGAGAAATGTAAAAAAGAATACAGTGCCTAGATATTATAGGCACGGGAGGTGAGATGATTCAGGATTTATTGATAAAGTTGCAGAGAGTAATCCATGTGCGTAAACACTTTTTTTTTTTACATGAAAAGGCACAGTGTCATAACAATATAAATATAATATATGTGGTCAAAGGCAGGGACATTTTCAACAACAACGTGAGCTACAGGGGATATGGCTGGGACATGAATACGTTGCCAAATTGCAACAGCTCACCATGTTTCTGTCCGAGCGTTATGAAACGCTTTTGTAAAATCAATGCGACAATATCGGCAAGAAACGTTTCAAATCACTCAACATGTTTTAGTAAGGGGCATGAGAACCCGGGAGTAATCCTGTAAATAACACCTCACTAACAGTCCAGAACGAGCGATGAAACAACGGAATACCCATTCGTTTTCAATAGAGATAAGTGAAGTGGGCGGGGGCATTGGGCGATGTATGCATGGGCGAGGAAGTATGAACAAGGCGGGACCTAATTGCGGAAAGCAAATACTCTGCTATATCGCAGAGCGATGGGCCAATCAAAGTTCAATATAGCCGTTGATCTGCTTGTTGCTTGCAAGCGCCCACATGTCCAAATTATCAAGGTTAGTGGATCATGGTCGTAAGGGCTGTTCTTAGGCCCGACATAAAGCAGAGTCCGGGCAAAAAAGCCAGTCATTAGTTATGAGATTCTGAAGTTGCTAGCCAAACAGGCTGGTCGTCCGTTCTATTGGCATGGTTGCCAGCCAAGCGGACTAGTCGTCCATTCCAAGCAAATAATGTTGCTATGCTGGTTAGCTCCTACTTTGCTATCTAGCCAACTAAATATAACACACAAGCAGCTGAAATGACAGCAAACTATGTGCAGTTTTGTTAGTTTCACATTTGTTTCTATTGCCATTTCTTTAGATAGATCCATTATAATGATCCTGATGAATGAATTTGCCTGGCTCAGAGAAGCTGTCAGTCTCACCCAGACAAGTTCATTCTCGATGGCACAGTGGGGATTGCAAAAAAAAAAATGCTGCACAGGTTGGACCTGGCCGGCTGTTAATATTACCTGGGGATTGTGGTGAGTAACTCCCTGCTATCAACCAATCCGTTTTATATAAAACAACCACTCCTGTCTTTTGTTTAAATGAAGATTTTAATAGCAGAGTATTTTAATGTTATTTGGGGAGTAGCTGGTTTAATGTAGCCCCATTTAAGGATATGTGGCAGCCTACATCTGGCCCACTTCTGGACCGGGGTCCTATAGACAGGAACTCAGCCATACCTTTGTGCAGTATGTAGGCCAGACTGGTACCACACTTTTTTATTTTACATTCGTTTTGCACAATATGGCCCAGATGTGGGCCACATCGTTTAGAATGAATCATTTTACACTGTGTGGGCCAGAGCTGGGCCACGCATTTGTAGTTTATCAGTGTGTGGGCCAGATCTGTGCCTCTCCTTTTTAATCTAACGGTGATACAGTATGTGCACCAGACTTGGGCTGGGGACCCAGGCTTATACTGGGCCAGAAAAACACAAAGTATGTGGCCTACAGTTGCCCAGGAATAATTTTGCTAACTGGGCAAACATCTTTCTAGGACTAGACAGATTTGTTTGAGAGGTCATCATAACCTCTTTGTTTCATTCTGTTACACTGGGTGAATTTTCTTTAGGCTGAATATTCTTGTTCTACTGAAAACATAATTCACCTCCTATTTATGGCCTGGTTGAATTACGGCCTAATCTTGGCACAGCATAAGCTGTAAAGCCTCAGTTAGCCATTAGGGCTGCTGTTTCAATGTGTGGTAACACAAGTAGTAGACCCACAGGGGCTCAGCTGTGGCTTTTCTTTGACTGAGACGCAAACGTGATGAGGAGAGTTTGAAAACTAGGTCAGAAGGGGGTGCATATAAAACACAAGTTGGATATCATAGGTATCGCATAAACCTTTTAACTAGCCATGTTAAAAGATGAACTGAAATGGAGACAAATGTTAAGCACCCATAAAGACAGGGGATTGATCCTCAGTACTTGGTAGGAATCCAAATGTTCCCTGTAAACCTTGGGAGGCTACACTATAGCTACGGTCTAAAACTTAATAAGTGCAATAAACATATGGTTAATGTTTAATATATCTCACCTTTCTGTACGCCTATTGCAAAAGCACGTTTTTTTTAATGATCACTTATCTTTAGATGTGCTGCCACAGCTACTGTAACTGTACTATAAATGCTACTGGACTAAAACCAAACATGGTACGGCAACTAGGGAGAAACTTGGTTACTTCTTGTAGACACGAGCAGGGAGTACAACAGGCCAGGCCCCACTGACTTATTTCACCCACCAACCTTCCCCTCTAAACCCCAAGTTCTTCATTAGCACAACCCCACTGACTTGCATTCATTTGACGTGACACTGTTTCCACTTTCGAACACTCACAACCTCCTGGCCCTTGTTAGAGGGGAGTGAAGCACATGGCACTGAGGACATTCTGCCAAGGCTATCTGGTTTTCATGAGCTCCTATTAAACCTCTTCATCACACCAGTCACCAGACAGGCATACTGTAAATATCTCACAGCAGAGTGATTGGCTGGAAGTACAGCATAACAAATAGAGTAATCTGAAAATTATTGGAAAACCATCTGCCTACATGAAGCAACACAATTCACATTTTGTGGTTCCCTTCCTTAAAAAGTAACTTTCCCGTATTTAGATTATGCCAGCTCCTGGACTAATATGCATGTTCAATGGTAAATCTGTGTCAGACAAATTGGACCTTAATGATGTGAAGATGCTTTTAATGATACAGTTTACTCTTCATACGCCAGCACTTCTACACAGGGCCGGATCCAGGCATAAGCGACATAAGTGGTCTCTTCGGGCCCCCGACCAAATAATAATAATAGAAAAGGTGGGATCTTTTTGTGTCTGTAAAATGAATTATGCGAGAAATGGCGGTGGAAACTTGTTTATGTGCAAAAAATGTATATAATAACCATCATATCGAAGTAAGCTTGGAGTCATGCGGTGATATGTTGTGTGGTCCTCCCACTACAACTCGGGAAAGCATGCAGTTCATTTTGTTTGTCATTCTTACTCAGGATATCATAAGTCAATAGAAAATGTGTAGAATTGCAGGAATTTGGCTATCAAACAGCAAAAAATTGTATTTCCAACCCATGGCAAAATGTGTAGAATTGAAGAAAATGTTACAATTTTAAAGCACCATGGCAAAAAAAATGTAAGTGCAGGAAGTGAACTTTAATTTCTCTCCACCGTCAAGAAGGGGGCCTCAAATGTTTTGTTGCGAGGTGGGGGGCCCCCAAAAGTACATGCAGTTCTGTTTCACTGCATGTACAAGTGGGTATCCTGTATGATTGTAAGCTGTGAAATGGAAATATATTTTCTGCATATCCTGAGACACCCTCGGATAGTGGGGTCACGGCCAGGGATCAGCCATTATTGACGGCAACCCTGGAGCAATTAGGACAATTAGCAATTGTCTTGCTCAACTGCAGATGGACAGATTTTTCACCTTGACGGCTTGGGGATTTTAACAAGCAAACTTTCGGTTACTGGCCCAACGCTCTAACCACTAGGCACATATAGGGCCACTAGCTCCATATAGGGTAGGCTTAACTTCAGCTTGAAGGGACTTGCTGTAGTGCAGTTGATGGCCGGCATAACAGAGGTACTCTCAAAGCCCTAAACTGGTAGCAAATTTCTATAATGATCACTTTAAATACAAAACCACAAATTACATTGACATTTTGACTATTTTATTGCATGACATTAAGTTACATTTCACCTATCAAACAGTTAGAGAAAGCTAATGGTAGGCTTACTTACAAATCGTTAAAGTATTTACAAGGAAATCCAAATAATGTTTGAATTTAGCAAGGAAAACAAACAAGGATTGCTTTTGCTATGTCCATGGCAAGAGATGACAAAAATGTACTTTAAAATCGCCAACATAACTTGCTCTATATTACTAACAAACAGATATTCCCTTATTATAGCTTGACATCTAAAAATGTATGTAAAAACTGACATGTCAAAAAGCAGTAGTCCCAGAATGTAATGCGAGTCGTAATTTTGATACTTAGATTTTTTGTAAAGTATACCCTTACCCAACCCACAAACACACAGTAATGAAAATCAAAAAGGGTCAAAAGTCAAAACATGACCAGTATAGGCCTACATAAAGCTTCTACTGCATTTATAAACATTTATTTTAAAAAAGAACAGTGTAATTCATTCATGTCATCAGTACCAAAGAAGAATATGACAGGCGTTTGCATGAAATCGGATCTCACTTTCAAACAATGGATTTCATTGTAATTCCATTGATTATTTGGTCTTCGTAAATAGATAACGAACCAGCAGCCAACCAGACAGGAAAATAAATAAATAAATACAATTTTAAAACCTAAAAATATTTTAACCCTCAAGCTACCAAAATATTTTCATACATCGATTACCATCTGGGTTCATTGTTACCCCAAGAAGAAGCTATATTTGAAAAAGCAACAGTCATAGCAAAATAGCAACATATTTATTTTTAAAACATTAGACATGTAATTAATGTAATCTGAAAAAAAAGAGACCAAAACACTTATTTTAGCTAAATTAGTTAAAATGCATATTCTGTAAAAACTCATATGTTTCCTTCATTCAATTTGCAGCCTTTTCTCCCAAATTCTATCCACATTACTACAGAAAAAGCTTATTTACCATTATTTTATTATAGTATCATTTTGTTTTCAGAATGTTGAAAATATAAATGGTCATATTTTATGTGGTAAAAAGTACTGCCGTTTAAAGGGACGGTACACCATTTTAAATATTCTACATTTTATTGAAAAGTAATGATTAAATTCACTTCAAAAAGTGATCCTGAAAGAAATGTACCAAATATATGGCTTAGTTTACTTTATTTACTAAGCCCACAGACAGCATTACCATCACTGTTAGTAAAACAATGGGAGTGTTAGAGGCTATGGCAGGATGCTTCAAAAGCATGCCCAAAGTCACCTCAAAACAAATGGTATAGCATCCAAAATAATCACAAGTTGCTTGCACCTATAGAATATAGGAATTTATGTAACATTTACCGTAGAGAATACACAGCACTGTGTGTTCATTTTAGAGGGTAGTGGGTTTCCGTATTACAGTTTTACCAAGTATTAATATGACCGACAGACTGTTCTGAGCTGTTTTGACTGCAAATTGGCATATATCGAAGGTACATTTAGATTTTGTACACGGTCGTACCTAGTTATAGCCATCCAGGACCTCTATACCAGGCGTTGTCAGACGAAAGCCCAAACAATTGTCAAAGACTCCAGCAACCCAAGCCACAGACGGTTCTCTTTGCTACAGCATGGCAAGCAGTAACAATGCACCAAGTCTGGAACCAAAAGTACCCTGAACATCTTATACCCCCAAGTCATAAGACTTTTAAACAAGACTGCTACATACCTAATTAAAAATGGCTACCTGGACTTCCCTTTGTTTTTACCAACTCTCTTGCACTGACTATGCACACACACTGACACTGCCCCCCCCCCCCCCCCCAGATGCCACACACACACACACACACTGCAGCTACCACTACTCTTTATTTTTACTGAGTTATTCACTGTGTATTTATTCCTCATGTCTATTTAAAAAAAATCTTTAACTGCATTGTTGGAAAAGGACCTGTAAGTGAGCATTTCACTGTTAGTCTACGCCTGTTGCCTATAAAGCATGTGACAAATAAAATGTGATTGATTTGATTTATAACTATAGGCGAGTACATAAGCTGCTCCATCTCTGCAGGTCAATATCACTCATACAGGTCCCCCTCCACCCTCTGATGATACATATAACTTAATATTTTGTCTCCAGAGAAACCTGGATTCAAATAAATACTTTTTGGGATATTTGCCCTAGAATAACAACTTTTCAGAGAATACAGACCAATACAGCTCTCTATGTAGCTGGAGTGTACCGGAGTTCTCTATTGCAGCTCTATCAAGTATTTATACCACTGGCAAACATTGTCAGATTTTTACATGCACAACAATAAGGTCATTTTGGTTTTGTAGTACAGTCATACGATACATGGTAAAGAAATGTACAATGTTAGGCAAGTAAGTTACAGCTCCCCATGTATCTCTGCAGAGGATCTGTATTGGATCAAAATCACTGATACAGGTCCCCCTCCACCCTATGGATAACTTGTATTTGTCTCTAGAGAAACCTAGATTCAAATAAAGTCATTTTTTAAATCAAATTACTATAGACAAAATTAAGTGTTTTTGGCTAGGGTCAAAACTCCCAAAAGGAATTGAATTTCTGAATAGTCCAAGGGTTGTTCCACGAAATTAGTATCTTTTGCGTCCTTTTGACATTTTAAGGCAAAATTTTACACCAATATTGAATTTTAAAAACCTTTATGTTCAATGAAGTGCCCTTTTAATATAGATCACATGCACAATTCAATAAAGCATATTTTTTTTTATATAAAGCCTTGCTAATGTGCCAAAATGCAGCATTTTGACATGTCCCTCCGTGCATCATCTGTGACTTCCCAAAAAGTTCTCACATGATTGAGTAGCCCTGGTTATTTTGTTGCTTTGACAAAGTAATTTCTGAAAAGTATTTAATTGATTTATTTATTTAGTGATTCATTTTAAAGGTAAAAAAAAAAAAAAAGTCCCTCATTTTAAGGTGAACGCTGTTATGTGAACTCAATGTTTGAAAAGAAACATTGAACATCTGATAATGAAATGAGTGTAAAAACAGGTGAGATGGTTCTACTCTTTTTGGCCATTTTCTGGTGGGAAACTGAATTTTTATTTTATTTTTTATTTTTATTTTAATTTATATTTTTATTTTTATTTTTTATTTTTCACCTTTATTTAATCAGGTAGGCTAGTTGAGAACAAGTTCTCATTTGCAACTGCGACCTGGCCAAGATAAAGCATAGCAGTGTGAGCATACAACAAAGAGTTACACATGGGTCGAGCATAACATGTCAACCCTGTTACCCATAGATAAACAGGCTAGAAATGTTTTAATATTTTTTTTAAAATGTTGAAGCTTGCACTCAAATTGCCCCTCCCGGTTGTCAACCAGGTTACTTTATTTGGCACTTAATAGGCACTTACTATAGTAATTATTTAACCTATTGAGATGGGAAAACACGGTTTTTTATTAAGTTGAACATGTGCTTTTTATGACAATGTTAAAATGAGGTGAAATCAACAACAAAAAATCCCACCAAATTACACCATCCCAAAAGGCATCGAATTGGAGGAATGACCCCCATATTGATACAGAAACACTAAAAACATGGATTTAGATTTGTTAAGAACAAGTCATTACAAATTTGAAGATTTTAATAAACCACCTTTGGGCTATGATAAATATACCTATGGTGTCAAAATGACTCCAGTCAGTAGCTTGAGGGTTATAATGTTGTATTAGTGAAAATCAAACAATAGGGCTACCGTTTAATTTCAGTTATAAAAAAGGTCAGTCATGAATGAGGCCTTGGGCTAAAGGATTCATTGTTGAGACTAAAAACATGTCATGCTGCAAGTTTTATGAGATAAACAATATTATATTGCCAATCTCATACTCCTTTTGCTCAACCTTTACAACTATACTAATTTCGAATACCCAGAACTAAAATCTTACGTAATTGCGTCAGATACTCTTTCAAGTTCTGGGGGGGGGATATGTATGAGAAAAGATACTAGAATGAGGAGCGGAAGCCGAATGTTAGCTTCACCCCCCTTCCTCTGCAAGTTTCTTTTAAGTCAGAAGGACAAATGTCATCTCCCCCCTTCCGAAATTCAAAAGATACACACCCTGCTAAATCGTGATTTGTTTAAATAATCAAGTGTCGGAAAAACCTGCCAACAGGAACAACTGTTGCTTGTTAGTCGTCGCATCCCACAGTGTTGACAGAAAATGTCATATTGGTCACACATAACCAGCCATTTTCTAAAACAAACTGTTTGATCGCATTCAGTTCTGGAAATTGTTGCGTTTGATTACTAGCTCCTGCTGCTCACAAAATACACCTTTTTGAGAACACCTTCTAGTCTGCCATTGACAGATAATGTGTAGTGAAGTCTGGCACCCTGCTAAGAGAAGGAAACATTCTGCAGATTGAACATTAACTAGCTGAGATTTCTCTGGAGGTTTAAGCTAGAGATGTCTATCATTATCTCAGCATTAGAACGGAAAATATCAGCTTGGCTACTGCAATTATAGGGAACCGTAGAATTACCATCAGAAATGCACTAAAATAA
The DNA here is from genome assembly GCF_002021735.2 of Oncorhynchus kisutch. NCBI lineage: Eukaryota > Metazoa > Chordata > Actinopteri > Salmoniformes > Salmonidae > Oncorhynchus > Oncorhynchus kisutch. Next base: position 6,673,551 of record NC_034197.2, on the reverse strand, counting down.
TTTGTACATTATACCGATTTTGGAAAGGAACATTCAAATCATAGAGAATGTCAAAGCTGGGTGACAATAAAAGCCAGCACATGGAGTACCTAACATTTTCACAATGTATTGAAAGCAGTCTGTTCTTTAGTGTTCAACTACATGAAGCAGAAAAACTTTGTGGATCGACAAAAACGTTGATGGGGAGTGAAAAGGATGAGTGAAGACAATACTACCTCACACGTTGTCTGCAAAGGATAGTTATACCAGAAAAGTAAGACTCAGGGCTCAGTGATTCAGGGAAACAGAAGGCATTAGCAAGTGAATGACAATAGCATAATTGAATAAGTGCTATTCAATTAATTTTAGTCCTGTAAGCTTTATCCATCCATTTCATCCCAGTAAGACGTTGTTTGTGTTGCAGAAACTCTGCAGCAGTCCAGAGAGTTCAACAGGGCTTTGCTAATTTACTCAGGATAATGTCTATGTATGTACACACTGAGTAGCAGCGGGTAAATGTAGTCAGGTTGCTATGGAAATCTCCTGTGCAGCTTGTCAGGAGAATCTACGCACAGTAACTCTACACAGATATGGCAAAAAGAGAAGAGCACCACTTTGAGTGCCCCTCAACCTTCTTTACTTCCTTCAGTCTGCCAAAAAGAGAGGGAAATCACACCCTGTATGCACAAGGTCTTTTTCCTTTTCACACATTATTTTCCTTTAGGACTACTCCTCACAGCGGGTGTCTTTTCCTCAGGGTCTCGGCCTGTCCCGACTCAGGGCCACTCTGTTATCATAGGTCAGTGACTTTATTTTCCACGGCAGCCGCAATCTGCTGGAGCCTGTAGCCCAGCTGCATCTTCTGAGCTGTAGGGTCCTCCTCTAGAGCAGTGATGATCTGGGAGGAGACAATACCAATAACAGGTTAAGTTCATCAACTAGCTTAACATCAAATAGAAATTACAAGTATGGGCCTCAAAAACCAATGGATAGAAATGTTGGACTCACTTGATCATAGTACTTGTTGATGTACTTGTACAGCTCATGCAGGGCTACAAGGTAGTTCACCTCACCAGCATAATTCTGTAAAGAAAGGTGGAAATACTAAAACTTTGGTTCATAACTTCTAAGTGCTCTATGCAAAAACAACCAAAGATTAAACGGAAAAAGGCCTACAGCAGAAAATGTATGTCAAAACATGCACCAGTGTTTTTATTTTATTTTTATGTAACATACTCGAGACAGTTCTGCAAGAGCAGAATTCATTTCCTGGTCACTGGCAGAAATGGTCTGCCTGATGTCAGCATAGTATCTGAAAAGAGAGAAAGAAATAGAGATGGAATGGAAGTCTGAGATTAGTGCACCCTTCATAAAATCCATATGCTATACACTCATACACCACTCATTCATAAAGAGAAGCCGGTTCAGAAGGGAAACCCAGGTGTATGCATCAGCTAAGATTGGTAAATTGATGTTTATTGGGATTAATCTTGTCCTGGAGGCAGATCTGAGCGATTTCCGCTAGATGGAGCCAGCTATATTGTATAAATTAATGAAAACAAAAATGTGCTTAATTTAAGTTTAGGCATTAGGGTTAGCAGTTGGGTTAGGTAAAATCTGATTGTATGACTTTGTGGCTGTGTCAGCTAATGACCACTGCAGAGTTGCCTCCAGAACAAGATTCATGACGAAAAATGCTAACCTGTCTGAGATTGGTGCAGATCAGATGCTAACACTTCATACTTAATATGGCGGTCTATTTAAACTGACCAGGTTCTGCTCACACATCCTCTGCCACTTTCTGCTACTGCTAGTATGAGTTTGTTTGTTCTTGCTACCCTCCACCTGTTTGGTTCCATTTTCCTTCCTGCGAGATGTATAGAATACTATGTTCACTGCCTATAGTTATTTTATTATACAGTCAGGTCCATAAATATTGACACTGATCAAGTTATCATTTTGGCTCTGTACGCCACCACAACGGACTTGAAGGGAAACAATGAGCTGAAAGTGCAGACTTTCAGCTTTAATATGAGGGTATTTATTTCCAAAATCTATTGAACAGTGTAGGAATTACAGCACGTTTTATGTGGTCCCCCCCAATACTAGGGGCTCAAAACGAATTGGACAAACTAACAATCACAAATTAAATTGTGAGTTTTAATCTTTCAGTCACTGACTGCCTGAAGTTTGGAACCCATAGACATCACCAGATGCTGGGTTTCTTCCCTGATGGTGCTCTGCCAGGCCTTTACTGCAGCGGTCTTCAGTTCCTGCTTGTTCTTGGGGCGTTTTGCCTTCAGCAAGTGAAATGCATGTTCAATTGGATTCTGGTCACGTGATTGACTTGGCCATTGCAGAACATTCCACTTCTTGGACTATATAAAAGTATTGGGTTGATTTCGCAGTATGGTTCGGATCATTGTCCACCTGCACTGTGATGCGCCGTCCAATGAGTTTTGAAGCATTTGGCTGAATCTGAGCAGATAATATAGCCCCAAACACTTCATTAATCCTGCTGCTATTGTCAGCAGTCACATCATCAATAAATATAAGGGAAGCAGTTCCATTGGCAGCCATACATGCCTACGCCATAACACTACCTCCACCATGATTCACAGATGAGGTGGTACGTTTCGGATCATGAGCATTTCCTTCGCTTCTCCACGCTCTTCTCATCATTCTGGTACAAGTTGATCTTTGTCTCATCTGTCCATAGGATGTTGTTCCAGAACTGTACAGGCTTTTTTAGATGTTGTTTGGCAAACTCTAATCTGGTCTTCCTGTTTGAGGCTTACCAATGGTTTACATCTTGTGGTAAACCGTCTGGTGAAGTCTTCTCTTGAATGTTGACTTTGACACAGATGCGCTTACCTCCTGGAGGGTGTTCTTGATCTGGCCAACTGTTGTGAAGAAAAACCTCTTCACCAGGGAATGAATTCTTCTGTCATCCACCACAGTTGTTTTCCGTGGACTTCCGGGCCTTTTGGTGTTTGAGCCCACCAGTGTGTTCATTCTTTTTAAGAATGTACCAAATAGTTGATTTGGCCACACCTAATGTTTTTGCTCTCTGATGGGTTTGTTTTGATTTTGGTTTGCTTCACTGGCAGTGACAGCTCCATGGACTTCATATTGAGGGTTAACAGCAACAGATTCCAAATACAAATGCCACACTTGAAATCAACTCGACCTTTTATCCACTTACTTGTAAATTAACTAATGAGGGAATAACACACACGGCCATGGAATAGCCGATCAGCCAATTGTCCAATTACTTTTGGTCCCTTAAAAACGGGGGGACCATATATAAAAAGTTCTGTAATTCCTATACCGGTCACCCAATTTGGAGGTAAATACCCTCAAATTAAAGCTCAAAGTCTGCACTTTCAGCTCATATTCATTATTTAATTTCAACTCCAATATGCTGTGACAGCTAAAATAATAATAACTTGGTCAATGTCCAAATATTTATGGACCTGACTGTATATTGAAGCTTTGCTCTGGCATTGAGCTACCCTGAAGGGGCAGAGCCAATCCCCAATACCTAATGTATTGTTAATCTCTTCTAATAAATGAATACATGGCATTTCCTTTCTGAAATCCATTGCATTAATGACTACAGTCGTGGCCAAAAGTTTTGAGAATGACACAAATATACATTTTCACAAAGTCTGCTGCCTCAGTTTGTTTGATGGCAATTTGTATATATTCCAGAATGTTATGAAGAGTGATCAGATGAATTGCAATTAATTGCAAAGTCCCTCTTTGCCCTGCAAATGAACTGAATCACCAAAAAACATTTCCACTGCATTTCAGCCCTGCCACAAAAGGACCAGCGGATATCATGTCAGTGATTCTCTCGTTAACAGAGGTGTGAGTGTTGACGAGGACAAGGCTGGAGATCACTCTGTCATGCTGTTTGAGTTCGAATAACAGACTGGAAGCTTCAAAAGGAGGGTAGTGCTTGGAATCATTGTTCTTCCTCTGTCAACCATGGTTACCTGCAAGGGAACATGTGCCGTCATCATTGCTTTGCATAAAAAGTGCTTCACAGGCAAGGATATTGCTGCCAGTAAGATTGCACCTAAATCTACCATTTATCATTCAGCTGCAGGATCAGGGCACCACCAGTACAGAGCTTTCTCAGGAATGGCAGCAGGCAGGTGTGAGTGCATCTGCACGCACAGTGAGGCAAAGACTTTTGGAGGATGGCCTGGTGTCAAGAAGGGCAGCAAAGAAGCCACTTCACTCCAGGAAACACATCAGGGACAGACTGATATTCTGCAAAAGGTACAGAGATTGGACTGCTGAGGACTCGGGTAAAGTCATTTTCTCTGATGAATCCCCTTTCCGATTGTTTGGGGCATCCGGAAAAAAGCTTGCCCGGAGAAGACAAGGTAAGCGCTACCATCAGTCCTGTGTCATGCCAACAGTAAAGCATCCTGAGATCATTCATGTGTGGGGTTGCTTCTCAGCAAAGGGAGTGGGCTCACTCACAAGTTTGCACAGCCATGAATAAAGAATGGTACCAACATATCCTCTGAGAGCAACTTCTCCCAACCATCCAGGAACAGTTTGGTGACAAACAATGCCTTTTCCAGCATGATGGAGCACCTTGTCATAAGGCAAAAGTGTTAACTTAGTGGCTCGGGGAACAAAACATTGATATTTTGGGTCCATGGCCAGGAAACTCCCCAGACCTTAATCCCATTGAGAACTTGTGGTCAATCCTCAAGAGGCGGGTGGACGAACAAAAACCCACACATTCTGACAAACTCCAAGCATTGATTATGCAAGAATGGGCTGCCATCAGTCAGGATGTGGCCCAGAAATGAATTGACAGCATGCCAGGGTGGATTGCAGAGGTCTTGAAAAAGAAGGGTCAACACTGCAAATATTGACTCTTTGCATCAACTTCATGTAATTGTCAATAAAAGCCTTTGACACTTATTACATGCTTGTAATTATACTTCAGTATTCCATCTGACAAAAATATCAAACTTTGTGGAAATTAATATTTGTGTCATTCTCAAAACCTTTGGCCAAGACTGTACAGTAGAATTCGTATGACTGAGTTTCCTCAAGCATAGTGTATAGCTACAGCAATGGTGTGTGCAGCGTGCTGCCAGACAGACTCTCCATAGAAGAAGCCCTGCAGGCTCAGTGTGGCTGCAACAATGCACTGATAGAGAGGGCATCGCCACTGTGCTCTGCCAATCAGGAGGGCAAGAGCCTGGTGTTCTCACCTCTCTACCATCTGCTTGTACCGTGGGATATCTCTGGCATACAGCAACTTGTTGATAGGAGAGTCCTAGAGGGGGAAAACATTTACATGTTATATTCGAAACACAGTATGGTTACATGAATGTTGAGAACCTGCATGCTCTCATTATCTAGTATTCTTCTTTCAAAACCCTTGGCATCTCTACTCTCCCTTAATTTCTGCCATTCCCCCTTAGCATCCTCGGTAAGGTATCCTCTCCCTGTGTGTGGCTCACCCTGCCCAACTTGTGCTCTGCGATGGTACATGAGTCCATGAAGGTCTGGGCTATGACAGACAGCACAGCATCCACATGGTCTGATGCCTGAACATCAAAGATGAACTGGGGGTTCTTCAAGATGTTGATCCAGAACCTCAGGGGTAAACTGGTGGGAAAACAAAACAACAAACAAGTCGCACCATATAAAATGCAGAAATAACTTAAGTCTATTCAATGACCAAGCCCTGGGCCCAGATTCCCAAAACACTACACAAAAAATGTAAAACATTAAAAAAATATATAATAAAACGGCTACGTTGGATTTATTTTTTAATTTCTTTCATTTTTCGTTGTTGAACATTTTACCCCTTTTTCTCCCCAATTTCGTGATATCCAAATTGGTAGTTACAGTCTTGTCCCATCGCTGCAACTCCAGTACGAATTTGGGAGAGGCGAAGATCGAGAGCCATGCGTCCTCCGAAACATGACCCTGCAAAGCCGCACTGCTTCTTGACACTGCTAGCTTAACCCGGAGGCCAACCGCACCAATGGGTCGGAGGAAACAAAGTACAACTGGCAACCGAAGTCAGCATGCATGCACCCGGGCCGCCAATAGGAGAGTCGCTAGAGCGCGATGGGAAAAGGACATCCCGGCTGTCCAAACTCTCCCCTAACCCGGATGATCCTGGGCCAATTGGGTCTGTAGTGACGCCTCTAGCACTGCAATGCCATGCCTCAGACCGCTGCGCCAAATCTGGAGGCCCCAATATTATTTCAATATCAAATCATTTCTGGGTAACTATTAAGTACCTTACTGTGATTTTTCAAGCAAGAACTTTGCTAGTACTGTCTGGGAATGGTCTGAGTGGAGAGGGGGAAAAATGAAAACTAGCTGTTATTGGCAGAGACGTTTGAAACGCTTTCATATTGGTCTATTAGCTAATTTACCGTAGACTAAAATAGCATTATCATAATTTGCACAATTTTACAGTATTATTCCAACCTTAGTGTTGACTGCACTGGGCCTTTGAGAAAAAATAAGTTCACAAGATAGTTCGTACATACATTCCTCAACAATTGACCCTTCGCTAAGCTCCGCCCTCCTTGGTTACTGTTTCAACCTCGGACAACATTTTCCCGGGAAGCCCAATTCCCCATTCAACCACTGGTGAAATCTGCACACAAATGATCTCAAACTGTGTTTCTAATACACAATTAAATTAAAACGCAGACTATCCCGTGCTAATCAGGGAACTGTTTAGTATGTTGTGGTAGACTCATTACAATTGCTTCACAGGGTCTGGCAAAAATATGTTTGTAGTGTAGTTAGCTGTCTCTGAATTCTGTCTCCGAATTCACTGTCAGCATGCAGTCAACGCTATAACCACGTTTGGAGTGAACTACAGTGGTTGCTCAATTAAAGGTTTTGAGCTTATGCCGTGACCATTTATGGTAGATGGTGGCAGATTCTGATAAATTGCATCATTCTGTCATTGCGTCAAACTATCACAAGGGGGAGTAAGAACGCTGATCTATCAGTCGTCTGAACTGTGGAACAAATTTACTATATTTTGGTAAATTAATGGAGGTGTGAATGTTTCAGTCCAAGAGTCTCTCTTTAAGGCACTAGAGTCCTGCATCAGGCAAAAAAATATAATTGCTGGCAGGTGGTCCCAGAGTTGAGATAACTTGGGTAAATACAATGGTGCAATTACACTCGACATGTGGACTGAAGATTTTTCAAAAAATAGGTATTGTGTGCTTTTGGTTTCTCTCCCTCTAAAAAGAGACAGATAAAAATTCTAGACTTGATAGCCCCTCTATATAAAGTGAGTTTCTGAAACAGAGTCCTTCTTTGCTGATGTGAAGAATAAACTGAATGAAAGAGTCTAGCGAGGATTGGGAGGGGAAAAACGTGGTCGATATTTTCAAGACCTGAGTTACTTTTATCTATGAAATGTACTAGTTTATTTAGGCAATTTAATTAATTTAGGCTTAGCCTATTTAGTAGGCTATGCCACAAAATAACACTATTTGTCAGCAAAGCTGAGTGATCAAAATAAATAAATACCAACATTCTTTCTGATAGTCTTTAAAAAATAAATGTTTTGACAAAGTTAACCTGCTAATGTTGTGTGGGTTCAATTATATATGACGTTATGGTTACAATGAATGTAAACAAAATAAATCCTATTCATAAATGAATAATCAGATGCGTGTTGCAAGCTTGTCTCTTTTCCATGTTTAAATATATATACAGTGCCTTGCGAAAGTATTCGGCCCCCTTAAACTTTGCGACCTTTTGCCACATTTCAGGCTTCAAACAAAGATATAAAACAATTTTTTTGTGAAGAATCAACAACAAGTGGGACACAATCATGAAGTGGAACGACATTTATTGGATATTTCAAACTTTTAACAAATCAAAAACTGAAAAATTGGGCGTGCAAAATTATTCAGCCCCCTTAAGTTAATACTTTGTAGCGCCACCTTTTGCTGCGATTACAGCTGTAAGTCGCTTGGGGTATGTCTCTATCAGTTTTGCACATCGAGAGACTGACATTTTTTCCCATTCCTCCTTGCAAAACAGCTCGAGCTCAGTGAGGTTGGATGGAGAGCATTTGTGAACAGCAGTTTTCAGTTCGTTCCACAGATTCTCGATTGGATTCAGGTCTGGACTTTGACTTGGCCATTCTAACACCTGGATATGTTTATTTTTGAACCATTCCATTGTAGATTTTGCTTTATGTTTTGGATCATTGTCTTGTTGGAAGACAAATCTCCGTCCCAGTCTCAGGTCTTTTGCAGACTCCATCAGGTTTTCCAGAATGGTCCTGTATTTGGCTCCATCCATCTTCCCATCAATTTTAACCATCTTCCCTGTCCCTGCTGAAGAAAAGCAGGCCCAAACCATGATGCTGCCACCACCATGTTTGACAGTGGGGATGATGTGTTCAGGGTGATGAGCTGTGTTGCTTTTACGCCAAACATAACGTTTTGCATTGTTGCCAAAAAGTTCAATTTTGGTTTCATCTGACCAGAGCACCTTCTTCCACATGTTTGGTGTGTCTCCCAGGTAGCTTGTGGCAAACTTTAAACGACACTTTTTATGGATATCTTTAAGAAATGGCTTTCTTCTTGCCACTCTTCCATAAAGGCCAGATTTGTGCAATATACGACTGATTGTTGTCCTATGGACAGAGTCTCCCACCTCAGCTGTAGATCTTTGCAGTTCATCCAGAGTGATCATGGGCCTCTTGGCTGCATCTCTGATCAGTCTTCTCCTTGTATGAGTTGAAAGTTTAGAGGGACGGCCAGGTCTTGGTAGATTTGCAGTGGTCTGATACTCCTTCCATTTCAATATTATCGCTTGCACAGTGCTCCTTGGGATGTTTAAAGCTTGGGAAATCTTTTTGTATCCAAATCCGGCTTTAAACTTCTTCACAACAGTATCTCGGACCTGCCTGGTGTGTTCCTTGTTCTTCATGATGCTCTCTGCGCTTTTAACGGACCTCAGACTATCACAGTGCAGGTGCATTTATACGGAGACTTGATTACACACAGGTGGATTGTATTTATCATCATTAGTCATTTAGGTCAACATTGGATCATTCAGAGATCCTCACTGAACTTCTGGAGAGAGTTTGCTGCACTGAAAGTAAAGGGGCTGAATAATTTTGCACGCCCAATTTTTCAGTTCTTGATTTGTTATAAAAAGTTTGAAATATCCAATAAATGTCGTTCCACTTCATGATTGTGTCCCACTTTGATGTTGATTCTTCACAAAAAAATACAGTTTTATCTTTATGTTTGAAGCCTGAAATGTGGCAAAAGGTCGCAAAGTTCAAGGGGGCCGAATACTTTCACAAGGCACTGTATTTTATTTGATCTTTTTAGACAATACATAACATACACACACACAAACGACAACTACATCATACCTGTCCAGACCCACCTGCTAACACCCCCATCTCCAGCGCCCACCGCACTCTCCGCCACATGGCCTCAAATTGCACCATTTTGTTTTTCTCCGTCGCCCACTCGCACTTTGAACATTTGGATAATAAAGCATTTAAAAAGTCTTACATTGGTTGGTTGATTATCATTTAAGTATCCGTTAAAAAAAAAAGATTAAAGAGAAGTATCGTCCAACCCATCTCACTGCACCCTTATACAGTGTCTTCGGAAAGTATTCAGACCCTTTGCTATGAGACTCGACATCCTGTTTCCATTGATCATCCTTGAGATGTTTCTACAACTTGATTGGAGTCCATCTGTGGTAAACTCAAATGATTGGACATGATTTGGAAAGGTACATAAACTCAGCAAAAAAAGAAACGTCCTCTCACTGTCAACTGCGTATATTTTCAGCTAACTTAACATGTGTAAATATTTGTATGAACAAAACACGATTCAACAACATAATAAACTGAACAAGTTCCACAGACATGTGACTAACAGAAGTGGAATAATGTGTCCCTGAACAAAGGGGGGGTCAAAATCAAAATAAACAGTATCTGGTGCGGCAGTACAATATCTCCTTATGGACTGCACCAGATTTGCCAGTTCTTGCTGTGAGATGTTACCGCACTCTTCCACCAAGGCACCTGCAAGTTCCCAGACATTTCTGGGGGGAATGGCCCTAGCCCTCACCCTCCAATCCAATAGGTCCCAGACTTGCTCAATGGGATTGAGATCCGGGCTCTTCGCTGGCCATGGCAGAACACTGACATTCCTGTCTTGCAGGAAATCACAGAACGAGGGTCATGTCAGAATGAGCCTGCAGGAAGGGTACCACATGAGGGAGGATGTCTTGCCTGTAACGCACAGCGTTGAGACTGCCTGCAATGACAACAAGCTCAGTCCGATGATGCTGTGACACACCGCCCCAGACCATGACGGACACTCCACATCAATCCCGCTCCAGAGTACAGGCCTCGGTGTAACGCTCATTCCTTCGACGACAAACGCAAATCCGATCATCACCCCTGGTGAGACAAATCCGCGACTCGTCAGTGAGGAGCACTTTTTGCCAATCCTATCTGGTCCAGCGACGGTGGGTTTGTGCCCATTGGCAACGTTGTTTCCAGTGATGTCTGGTAAGGATCTGCCTTACAATACAACAGGCCTACAAGCCCTCAGTCCAGCCTCTCTCAGCCTATTGCGGACAGTCTGAACATTGATAGAGGGATTGTGCATTCCTGGCAGTTGTTGCCATCCTGTACCTGTCCTGCAGGTGTGAGGTTCAGATGTACCGATCCTGTGCAGGTGTTGTTCCACGTGGTCTGCCACTGTGAGGATGATCAGCTGTCTGTCCTGTCTCCCTGTAGCACTGTCTTAGGCGTCTCACAGTACGGACATTGCAATTTATTGCCCTGGCCACATCTGCAGTCCTCAAGCCCCCTTGCAGCATGCCTAAGGCACGTTCACACAGATGAGGGGACTCTGGGTATCTTTCGTTTGATGTTTTTCAGTCAGTAGAAAGGCCTCTTTAGTGTCCTAATTTTTCATAACTGTGACCTTAAGACATTAACAGCTTACAGACGGTAGGAAATTCACGACCGTTCCACAGGTGCCTGTTCATTGATTGGGAAACAATGTTTAACCACTTGAGTGTAGGGGGCAGTATTTTGATGTTTGGATGAAAAACGTACCCAAATGAAACTGCCTATTTCTTAGGCCCAGAATCAAGAATATGCATATAATTGTCAGATTAGGATAGAAAACACTCTAAAGTTTCCAAAACTGTCAAAATATTGTCTGTGTATAACAGAACTGATATTGCAGGCGAAAACCTGAGGAAAATCCAACCAGGAAGTGCTGTTTTTCTTGACAGCTTCCATTGTTCCATTGCATGCCTTCCCTCCATTTAAAGGTATATCAACCAGATTCCTTTCACCATGGATTCCACATGGTGTGAACAGTCTTTAGACATAGTTTCAGGCTTTTATTTAGAAACATTTGTGAGAAAGATCACATCGTGTCATTGGATGACTGGGTGCCAGCAGCGTTTTGCATGCGCCAACAGAGTGGATCAGACATTTTCTCTCTCTCTCCTATTGAAGAAGAATACATAAGAATTATAATTATAAGGAGATTCTATATTGTAAAAACAACCTGAGGATTGATTATAAAAAAACGTTTGACATGTTTCTACGAACTTTACGGATACTATTTGGAATTTTTGTCTGCCCTGTCGTGACCGCTCGAGCCTGTGGATTTCTGAACATAATGCGCCAAACAAATGGAGGTATTTGGGATATAAAAATAATCTTTATGGAACAAAAGGAACATTTATTGTGTAACTGGGAGTCTCGTGAGTGCAAACACCTGCAGATCATGAAAGGTAAGCGATTAATTTTATTGCTTTTCGTGACCAATCTACTTTGCTGCTAGCTGTTTGTAATGTTGCGTCTGCTGAGAGAGATGTCCTTACATAAATGCTTGGTATGCTTTCGCCGAAAAGCTTGTTTGAAGTCTGACATGCCAGGTGGATTAACAACAAGCTAAGCTGTATTTTGCTATATTGCATTTGTGATTTCATGAAAATTAGTAATTAAATTTGAATTTGGCGCTCTGCAATTCAGCAGATGTTGACAAAAATGATCCCGCTAACGGGATGGGTGCGTCAAGAAGTTAAACCCTTTAGAATGAAGATCTGTGAAGTTATTTGGATTTTTACGAATTCTTTGAAAGACAGGGTCCTCAAAAAGAGACGTTTCTTTTTTTGCTGAGTTTACTTGTCTATATAAGGTCCCACAGTTGACAGTGCATGTCAGAGCAAAAAAAACAAGCCACGAGGTCGAAGGAATTGTCTGTAGAGCCCCGAGACATGATTGTGTTTGGTTGCAGATCTGGGGAAGGGTACCAAAAAATGTCTGCAGCATTGAGGTTCCCCAAGAACAGTGGCCTCCATCATTCTTAAATGGAAGACGTTTGGAACCGCCTGGACAAACTGAGCAATCAGGGGAGAAGGGTAAGGGAGGTGACCAAGAACCCAATCGTGACAGAGCCGTAGAGTTCCTCTGTGAAGATGGGAGAACCTTCCAGAAGGGCAACAATCTCTGCAGCACTCCACCAATCAGGCCTTCATGGTAGAATGGCCAGACGGAAGCCACTCCTCAGTAAAAGGCACATGACAGCCCACTTAGAGTTTGCCAAAAGGCACCTAAGGACTCTGACGTTGAGAAACAACATTCTCTGGTCTGATAAAACCAAGATTGAAGTCTTTGGCCTGAATGCCAAGCAACAAGTCTGGAGGAAACCTGGCACCATCCTTACGGTGAAGCATGGTGGTGGCAACGTCATGCTGTGGGGGATGTTTTTCAGTGGCAGGGACTGGGAGACTGGTCCGGATCGAGGGAAAGATGAACGGAGCAAAGTACAGAGATAATCTCAAAGAAAACGTGCTCTAGAACACGCCGGATCTCAGACTGGGGCAAAGGTTCACCTGCCAACAGGACGACAACCCTACGCACACAACCAAGACAACGCAGGAGTGGCTTCGGGACAAGTCTCTGAATGTCCTTGAGTGGCCCAGCCAGAGCAGATCAATCATCTCCGGATAGACCTGAAAATAGCTGTCCAGCAATGTTCCCCATCCAACCTGACAGATTTTGAGAGGCTCTGCAGAGAGGAATTGAAGAAACTGCCCAAATACAGGTGTGCCAAGCGTCATACTCAAGAAGACTCGAGGCTGTAATCGCTGCCAAAGGTGCTTCAACGTACTGAGTAAAGGGTCTGAATACTTAAGTAAATGTGATTTAAAAAAAATCTGTTTAATGCATTTGCACAAATTTCTAAAAACCTGCTTTTGCTTTGTCATTATGGGGTAGATGTGTAGATTGATGAGGGGGGGGGGGGAACTATTTAATCAATTGTAGAATAAGGTTGTAATGTAACAAAATGTCAAAAAAGGAGTCTGAATACTTTACAAATGCACTGTGTGTGAAATAAGTTTGGACTTAGAATGGGCCATTATCATGCAGCTGTCGGAACAGGGGCGTATGAACTTAAATAACAAATGTTAGAAAAGTGAAGCAATGTGCTTAATATTAGGAAAGTTGAGAAATAAATAGTAGGCCTAGCCTATAGAAAGCTAGTGTTCATCAAAACTCTTTTCTCACACAATTGCTTAGCATACCCTATAGAAATGTTGCACAACATGGCTTAACACTTAGTGTACAAAACATTAGGAACATCTGCTCTTTCCATGACAGACTGACCAGGTGACTACTATGATCCCTTATTAAATTGTTAAATCCACTTCAAATCAGTGTAGATGAAGGGGAGGAGACAGGTTAAATAATTATTTTTAAGCCTTGAGACAAGGATTGTGTGTGTGCCAGGGTGAATGCAAGTGCCTTTGAACGGGGTATGGTAGTTTCCCTTCTGTATCAAGAATGGTCCACCACCCAAAGGACATTCAGCCAACTTCAGACATTCAGCCAACACAGACACAACTGTGGAAAGAATACGAGTCAACATGGGCCAGCATCCCTGTGGAACACTTGACACCTTGTAATCCATGCCCCGACACAGGTTTCTGAGGGAAAAAGGGAGTGCAACTCAATATTCCGAAGGTGTTCCTAAAGTTTTAGGATTTCTTAAAACCCTCTTTAACCTGTTTCCTCCCCTTCAGCTACACTGACTGAAGTGGATTTAACAGGTGACATCAATAAGGGATCATAGCTTTCACCTGAATTTACCTGGTCAGTCTATGGCATGGAAATAATATTTTGCCCACTCAATGCATTTCATTCCATGCATCTACCAGCTATGAGGAGCTGATTCTGGCTGAGCAACAAGTGATCCTATTCCGCTCAAACTCTGAATGCCAGGGTGCTCATGAAATGTTTGATTTTTGATTGCATTTGCATTGATGTCAGAGTGATTCGAGGGACAATAGAGCTCTGAGTACCAGGCCATTAGCAAGTTTGGTAGGCTACTAATGACCATCAGCGGCATCAGAGCACAGTTTTGGAAAAGCCTAGTTGCTGTGACTCAACGGTCACGTGAAATTTGACTGCGGTCAAGACTCGTGACTGCTGGTGTTGCGATAATACGGTCACCATAACAGCCCTAGGTGTCCCCGCAGTGTGTGACAACGCCAGACACTGCTGCTCATGTGATCATAATCATTATTTTTGTGATCATGGTAGATGTCCCTCCTAATAAAAATGTCCCCCCATCCTGCTGATTTGAGCTGCTGGACAGTATTTGCAACACTTGGATGAGAAAGTGAACTTGCCATTTCCAAAAGGTTTAGCTCAGTGGGGAATTGGGGATGAGCTGATAGGTGCCCGGGTTTCATTAAATAAACTAAACTATAGGCATAACACTTTTTATTGCACATTTAGGCCTAATGAAACTGAACCATTTGGTGATGTTAAACTTCAAATTCACTGGCACAATGTAGAATAGCCATACTCATTGATAGCTTATACTTTAAAATGCTTTTGGTGAATTTACGAGGTATTGCAAGACAAGACATTGCGAGATAGATTACCAAGATAGCCTAGGCGGCAGGTAGCCTAGTTGTTAGAGCTTTGGGCCAGTAACCGAAAGGTTGCTAGATCAAATCCCCGATCTGTTGTTCTGCCCCTGAGACCAAGGCAGTTAACCCATTGTTCCTAGGCAGTCATTGTAAATAAGAATTTGTTCTTAACTGACTTGCCTAGTTAAATAAAGGTTAACTAAAATATTCCAACTGCCTCTTGCTCTCCCTCGCTGGCTTGCCTTTGTTTCTATTCGCTATGAAATATGCCAGTGTCTGTTGCATGTAGAAGAGCCTACTTACTAATTGATAGCCCCTACTTTCCTGAACTTTGGAGACATTGCATGCCAAGAAATTGAGAGATACAACTTTTGCTATGCATGATTTTGACTGTCTGCCTGGTGGCCGACCTTGCCTACCTATGCCCCTCCCCTGGCTCTACCATGAATACCATGAATGATATAAGAGTTTGTGTTCTTGGAAGTAGCTTATGGCAACTACTCAGACTGTTGCAAAAAAACTGAATCTTAGGATTCGAGGAAAATGGGAGCCAACAGGAAAGGAGTCGAGGAAGCAATTACTTTGGAGTCGAATCTCCACCACTATCCCTTCATTCTTCTTACAATATCATATCCAGATCAGAAGGTTTAAGATGGTACACTACTAGATCATGTGTGTTGTGTTTTTTTGCTATGAGCTAAAGGGGTTTAAGAGGGTACACTAGGCCTAAAATTTGCCACTGCAGAGCGAGAAGTCAATGTTGCATTATGTGAGTACCAGAAATTACTACATTTTTGGTCACTTTACCCGAAAAATGGTGGGACACAGACCATCATGATAATACATTTTAAACAACTACCATACTTTCATGGTTCACATACTGCTAGTACAAAAACATGGCTTTTTTCGTTGTACTACCACAGTACATTTTTGTTCCATGGTAGTACAATGAAAAACAATATACTTTGGTACCATGTTTTTTTGTTCACTACCATGGCAGGAAAATACCATGGTACTGGTGAAAATACCATTGTAATTTCCTGCCATGGAGTTGACCAGAAAACAATGATAGAACCATGGATTTTTTTTATTGCACTACCATGGTACATTTTGGTAAGGGCCAGACATTCCTACCAAAATTCTTGCTTGAGAAATAGTTTTGTTAAAAAGCTATTTTTACCCATTTCAATGGAAATCAATTACAGTAAGGTTCTTAATTGTTACCCAGAAGTGATTTGATAGATATAAAAACGAGCCCAGGTCTGTATTGGTTACTGTAATTACAAAGGACAGGAAACACTTGTGTTCAAAAGCAAATGAGCCAGTAGTAGTACCGAGTTACCTGTTAGTCTTCCAGATGTGGATGGTCTCAGGGTCTGTAATGTTGTGCTGCAGAGCCTGCTCATCCAGCAGGTCAAAGAAGTACTTGACAGCCATGGGAACTGGCTGGTTAGTGCTCAGGATCACTGTGAACAAGTCATCCACAAACTTCTGCAGTGTGCCCTGGGAGAGAAAGTAGGAAGATATGGGGATAAATATATGCACAAGTGTAAATATTACACATAGTGTTTGTGTGACTGCTTGTTTGTTGCATTGTGTTGTGCATGTGCATTCTGGCACCTTCATGGAGAGTAGGCGTGTGAGGTAGATCTCGGGGATGGCCTTGGCCCTCTCTCTCTCCCTCTCTCTCAGACTGCCACGCCTGTGTTTGGGCAGGTCTGGCTCCTCATTGGCTTTCACCAGGTGCCAGAGTTTCACACCTCCCTCGTCCCCATCGTCCAACATGGGCGTCTCTGATAGAGGGACACACACGGTCAGACATCTCTGATATAGTCTAGGTACAGTGTATAAGGAAACAGTTATATCTTTATGTTTCAAATGCAGCTCTTGTGCATTGTCCAAATTTGGTAGCAATATTGTATGGATGCTGAACAATATCCTATGACCATGCTGCACGTATGTGCCATAGATTAGTTGAGACTCAACTCTCTCCAGGAAAGTAGTCATGGTTGTCATTGTGTATGTGCTTGGAGTTCCGGGGTACCAGTGCAACAGTGGCTCCATCCGGAACCTGCAGACCATTTGTAAAATCATTCAATCAAATTAACAAAGTAAACAAACAAAAAAATACTTCACAGTCATGTAGTTAGTCATTCTAGTTAAAGGAGATAGGGATGGATGGGATGTGTGGCCTGCCATTTCTGACCTTGTAGTGCTGCAGGGTGTTGAGGCGTTTCCAGGAACCCTGCACCACCGACGTCAAGTCCTCGTCTGACAGGATCAGGTGACCTGCCATGCCCGCACGCCACTCTGATCAAGGACACGATACAAAAGATTAGCTATCAAAAAAGTTTATTATAACTGATGACCAAGGAAGGATTCTGTTGGCTTTGTCAATTCTAGGGTGTTTCAGGTTTATAGTACGCCCATTAACTTGGATAAATGTTCTTTAGCTTCATTTCTACCTGGCATGCCAGGATGGACAAAGATGTCACCTTTTCAGATTAAACAGTGAATGACAGAGAGCTGTAGTGGAGGCTCACCCAGGTGGAGAGAGTCTGTGTGGGGCCGCTGGGAGAAGGACATGCCCTTCCATGCCTGTTCCAGGACCTTCTCCTTCACCTGGGTTATGGTGTCACAGTCCAGCACCTTGGCAGGAGCGGTCTGGGGCACACCACCGTTGCCTGTCGCTGGCATGAGGACATTCAGCGTCTGGAAGGTTAATGGTAGTTAATTAAATCACTACACAAAAAAACATGACTACTTCACCATGTTGCACAGCTCTTTTACTCCAGCCCCTGCTTTATAATGATAAACAAAACCTGAATGTAGATGTGTATTTATGGTAAAGGGTTTGTGTGTGCTGTGTGTGCTCTCACCAAGGTTTTGTACTCTATGTCCTCGCGGAGCAGCCTGTTGTCGTTGAGTGTATACTTGGCCTTTCCTGTCACGGCGTCCACCGGTCCCTTGTCCACCTGGTGTTTAATGGCTCTAAACAGCATGTAGAAGGACTCCCCTGCAGTGTCCTAATAACACAGCACAGATGGGACATGTTTCTTTAAATGCGTCTTTAGTGAGGAGACACAGGGGGGTGAATGGGGAAAGAGCAGGCTGAGCTACTCACCCTCAGGAAGGTGAACAGACAAATGGACATCCAGTTGGTCAGGAGCTTCTCGACCACCGATTCAGTTCTGAAACAGAACATGTTCCACGTGAATGTGTCCAACACGGATAGGAAAACCACAAGAGACTTTAAAAAAGACACAGGAAGAAGCCTGCCATTACCCAAGACTGATGAGAACATATACTGATCAGCACCCCTCACCTTCGGAGCATGAGTTTGGGGTTCTTGGCCACGTACTGCACCACCAGGTCATTTAGCAGAGTCTTGAGGATGTCAGTGAAGTACTCCAGCTTCCCATGCAGGGCCACGGTGAGCAGGGAGGCCACGTAGGCCCGGTCCCGAGGGGAGAAGGTCCGCTGCACCTCCAGGGTGTGGATGAACTGGGAGAGAGTGGCACAAAGGGGTCTAAACAGTGACACAGTGAAAGTGAAACATAACGTGCATGCGTTACATATTACCGCTGATGTTTTATAGTCTGAATGGTATTGAGAGGTACGGTAGGTCAAGTTCACTTCTTCAGAGTTGGTTAAGGTTACCTTGGTGAGGAATAGTTTGCTGTTGAGGAGGTTGGACAGTTGAACCAGTCCCTGCTCCACCGTCTGTCTACGGCACTCCGGCACGTCCAAATCTCGCCTCAGTGGCGACTCCCGGTGGCCAGGAAAGAAAATGCGCTCTGCATATGCCTTGTAGTCCAGGAAGGGAATACCAGAACCCACCAGGTCACTTGAACAGTCCATCATCTCAGTCATTAGGTCTACACAGAGGGAGGAAAATAGACCACATTGAGATCATGAGAATCCTTTCAGCAAAATCATATATAACCCTCACCTGAAAAACCTTACTTATTTGAAGCCACTAGGTTTTTGTGGTATAAGATGCGGTTTTGGGAACTTATGTTGAAGCTTATGGCACTTTCTCTCACCTGTGAACTCTTTCTTGCAGCGGTCCCTCACACTGGTCTCCAGATTCTCCAGCTGAATCTGGACCTTCTTGTAGTCCCTCACGGCCTGTTTGCTTTTCCTCCTGACAGAGATGCATACGGACAGACAGAAAAGCTCACATCCAGTATACTGTACCAAGCATTACTTTGAACAGATGAAATGGTGTATACTTGGCAAAGTAGAGTGACTGTTGGCACCCACCTATATATGAGCACTATGATGACAACGATGAGAGCTACGATGGAAGCCCCCACCCCTACGCCCACCTGGGCCTCCAGGGGGAAGGTGGACTGGCCTGGGGTGTCATACTGCACTCTACCCAGGGAGAAGTTCAGGTTCCCCATCTGGACCTGGGACAAGACAGAAATTGATTTTAGAGTGGAAGGATTAGATTCAACGTTGAAGTGTTTTACACTTGTCATCCCTACAACCACCACAACTAAATAATATTCAGAATTACACAGATTTGACCAAACTTATTCACAAAAGACATGTGCGCTCTTTGATTTCCAATTCCAATAGTGGTGACGCAAGGAGTGAAGACGTACAGTGAACTCGGGGAGAGAATCCATGCCCTCCTGCTTCTTGCTGGCCATCACAGAGGGCTGCTGGGATGGAGGCTCACAGTAGAGGTGGTTATGGGTCAAGGTTTTCACAGAGCATACCCCTTCCCCAATCAGAGCCACCACCTCCTCCTTAAAGATGGCCAGGTCCAGGTTCTCCCCCTAGATCATAACAATAACGATATTGGAGAAAGCCAACTGGACAGGAAACAGACAACACTCGCAGGTTCTGAAAAACGGTTGGAGAAACTGTTATGGTAGCAGAAATGGGATGTAACAGAGACCTCCACAGAGATGATGCTGCCAGGTTTGTGGTGGTAGGGTTTGCTGGGGTCATTCTGGTTCAGTGGGTACAGTCTGGGGTTGAGCTCGTAGCTGAAAGCTCCACTGCCCACAGAGTTGAAGTCAAAGTGCAGGTTATCCAGTAGGAAGTCCACCTTGACCCGAGCATGGTGGGCCTCCATCCCCACGGCAGGCGTAGGGCACAGCATCAGAGAGGAGCTGCTCACAGCACAACTCGTCTCAAACTGGAGAGCAAGAGATGAGAGGCGTATTTATAGATATTTATTGAAAGCAATTAGCAGTGATTGATTCTCAACTTTACCTTTAAAAAGGTGATACATCACACTACGTGATCAAAGAAAAGAGAGCCTATCCCCCAAACTAAGCCAGTAGACTGTGCAATCTGGTTTCCGAGCCGGTCATGGGTGCACCTCAGCCACACTCAAGGTACTAAACGATATCATAACCGCCATCGATAAAAGACAGTACTGTGCAGCCGTCTTCATCGACCTTGCCAAGGCTTTCGACTCTGTCAATCACCATATTCTTATCGGCAGACTCAGTAGCCTCGGTTTTTCGGATGACTGCCTTGCCTGGTTCACCAATTACTTTGCAGACAGAGTTCAGTGTGTCAAATCGGAGGGCATGCTGTCCGGTCCTCTGGCAGTCTCTATGGGGGTGCCACAGGGTTCAATTCTCGGGCCGACTCTTTTCTCTGTGTATATCAATGATGTTGCGCTTGCTGCGGGCGATTCCCTGATCCACCTCTACGCAGACGACACCATTCTCTATACTTTCGGCCCGTCTTTGGACACTGTGCTATCTAACCTCCAAACAAGCTTCAATGCCATACAACACTCCTTCCGTGGCCTCCAACTGCTCTTAAACGCTAGTAAAACCAAATGCATGCTTTTCAACCGGTCGCTGCCTGCACCTGCATGCCCGACTAGCATCACCACCCTGGATGGTTCCGACCTAGAATATGTGGACGTCTATAAGTACCTAGGTGTCTGGCTAGACTGCAAACTCTCCTTCCAGACTCATATCAAACATCTCCAATCGAAAATCAAATCAAGAGTCGGCTTTCTATTCCGCAACAAAGCCTCCTTCACTCACGCCGCCAAGCTTACCCTAGTAAAACTGACTATCCTACCGATCCTCGACTTCGGCGATGTCATCTACAAAATGGCTTCCAACACTCTACTCAGCAAACTGGATGCAGTCTATCACAGTGCCATCCGTTTTGTCACTAAAGCACCTTATACCACCCACCACTGCGACTTGTATGCTCTAGTCGGCTGGCCCTCGCAACATATTCGTCGCCAGACCCACTGGCTCCAGGTCATCTACAAGTCTATGCTAGGTAAAGCTCCGCCTTATCTCAGCTCACTGGTCACGATGGCAACACCCATCCGTAGCACGCGCTCCAGCAGGTGTATCTCACTGATCATCCCTAAAGCCAACACCTCATTTGGCCGCCTTTCGTTCCAGTACTCTGCTGCCTGTGACTGGAACGAATTGCAAAAATCGCTGAAGTTGGAGACTTATCTCCCTCACCAACTTCAAACATCAGCTATCTGAGCAGCTAACCGATCGCTGCAGCTGTACATAGTCTATTGTTAAATAGCCCACCCTTTTCACCTACCTCATCCCCATACTGTTTTTATTTATTTACTTTTCTGCTCTTCTGCACACCAATATCTCTACCTGTACATGACCATCTGATCATTTATCACTCCAGTGTTAATCTGCAAAATTGTAATTATTTGCCTACCTCCTCATGCCTTTTGCACACATTGTATATAGACCCCCCCTTTGTTTTCTACTGTGTTATTGACTTGTTAATTGTTTACTCCATGTGTAACTCTTTGTTGTATGCTCACACTGCTATGCTTTATCTTGGCCAGGTCGCAGTTGCAAATGAGAACTTGTTCTCAACTAGCCTACCTGGTTAAATAAAGGTGTTCTCAACTAGCCTACCTGGTTAAATAAAGGTGTTCTCAACTAGCCTACCTGGTTAAATAAAGGTGTTCTCAACTAGCCTACCTGGTTAAATAAAGGTGAAAAAAATAAAAAAATAAAAATAAACATCTGAACACCATGTTAGAGGACTCAACATACATTTCAGTTGAATAGAATAATAATAAATAAGCCATTTAGCAGAATGCTTTTATCCAAAGCAACTTAGTCATGTTTTACGTAAGGGTGGTCCCGGGAATCGAACCCACTATCCTGGCATTGCAAGCACCATGCTCTACCAACAGAGGACCACCAGTTTACCTTTTTTACCACACAGAGTGCATCTTCAAGACAGTCTGGCTCAGGAACTATCCGTCTTTGCCTCTTGAGTGGGATTTCTGTGCGTCTCACTCTACTCTCTCCATCTCTGCTGCTCCTCCTCGTCCTCCTCTTCTTCCTTGGAGAAAGGGACTCCAGAGGACTAAGGGTCACACGGATTCGGGGCTCCTGCACTACATCTAGGTTTTGCCCAGACACACGGATCATTCTTCCACCACTGGACACACAGAGAGAAGAAGAATTTATTACATGATTAAAAAAATATGGCAATTCATTGCGAGTGACATTGACACCCACCTGAGGAAGCTTTTTGAGGGTGCAGCCATGGTTATGTTAGGATCTGAGGTGTAATGATAGATGGCTCCCTGTAGATGGCGTTCTGCTCTACCAAACCGGACCGTGATTCCATGCTCTCCAGTTCTGTTGCTGCCCCCTGTCATACATGTAATCTGGTCATCCACGACCTCAGAGGAGCTAAAAAATAATTAATTTAAAAGATATCACAACTACTGCTACAGCAGGTGACAGGACTTTATTAAGGACATTCACAAATGATGTATGAATTCTCATATGCAGTGCTGACTCCACTTGCTTTACAGTGGTTGATCTGGTGACTTTGAATGTAAGAGATGCGTAAGAGACTTACATGAGGCATGAGACTCCTCCAATAAGCACGCTGACCTCACTGGGGTGTCCAGTCTTCAGGCTCTGGCCCATTATGGTCAATTCTGAGCCCCCAGCCTTGGGCCCCTTCTGAGGGGCTATCCCCATCAAAGCCGGGTCCTGAGGGCGAGAGGAAGGGCATTAAGAATACATTATCAGACTGAGGGCAAGTGTCCATTTGGCTAGAGCAATATTTTAGTAGAGTATAATAATGTCTGTTATAGATACCTGGAAGCTGAACCTTTGACTGGAGAGTCCAAGCCCTCCTCCTCTCACCTCGACTGAGGCCTGACCACTCTTCTCTCCCCCACTGGCTGTGGTCTCACACACAATCCTAGAGGGGAAATGGAGGTTCTCATTCTGAATGCAGATACAACTAGAGCTGCAGAAGATGGAAATAAACGTTGTTGCACGAGAAGAACATTACCTTGAGGAGATCTCATATCTACTGTTGATGACCGTGCAGGGGACACCAGCTATAGTGACAGAGTTCTGGATGTCTTCAGCTTTCTGTCCAAGATTGGAGCCTGAGATGGTCACCACAGTACCACCTTCTACTGGTCCAGAGATGGGCTCCATCTGCAACACACAGTCACGGAGAAATTAAAAAACGAGTCCATGTCTGAAGACACGTCAACCATAAAAAGACAAGGACGCAAATCAAGCCTCACTAAGTGGATGACGGGTGCTGGGCAGGACTGCTTGATTTCACCAGCGCAGGAGTCCCGGTAACTGCATTTGGAGCGAGCTCCCCCGCACCACACACAGCCGTACTTCTGATCAGCTGTACGACACCGGCTGCAGTCTGACCGGCCCACAGAGCAGTTAAACAACGTCACTGGAACAGAGAGGATACCGGGAGTCAACAACACCGCATAATCTGAAGAAGAGATAATCTCAATGAGATCTACATCAGTAGCTCTCTTGTATAACCTACCATGAAGGTCGTCCGCACTATCAATCTGAAAGGTGTTTCTCCTCCTCACATTGATCACGGCGTTGTACTCCTCCACAAAGGCAGTATAGGCGTACTGCAACATGACAGAAATAAGGTAGTCTTAGCAGTGACCACAATCACAGATGCCCACATACAGTGCCATGAAAAAAAGGTACTTGTCCTCTTTCTGATTTTCTCAATTTTTGATACTGAACGTTATCCGATCTACAACTAAAACCTAATATTAGGTAAAGGGAACCTGAATTTACCCCCCAAAAAATCATAATTGGACTCAAGTTTGCCAAAAAGCACCTGGATGATCAAGACTCTTGGAAGAATTTTCTAAAGACAGGGTCCCCTCATGCCTGGCGGAAACAAAACACTGCATTCTACAGTAAGAACCGTATACCACCGGTCAAGCATGGCGGTGGTAGTGTGATGTTTTGCTGCCTCAGGACCTAGACGACTTGCCTTAATAGAAGGAATTTTGTATTCTTTACGGTATCAGAGAATTCTACAGGAGAATGTCAGGCCATCCTTCTGTGAGCTGAAGCACAGCTGGGTCATGCAGCAAGACCATGATCCAAAACACAATCAAGTCTACATGAAAATGGCTAAAAAGCAACACATTTTAAGTTTTGGAATGGCCTAGATGAAGTCGTGACCTAATCCCGAGAGTGGGCCAAAATTCCTCCACCGTGACTGATTAACAACTACAGGAAGCGTTTGGTTGGAGTCATTGCGCCTAAAGGTGGCACACCCAGTTATTGAGTGTAAGAGGGCAATTACTTTTTCACAAAAAGGTATTGGTGTTGCATAACTGTTTATAAAATATGTATGCAATTGTAATTTGTTCACTCAGGTTCCCTTTATATAATATTAGGTTTTGGTTGAAGATAACATTCAGTATAAAAAAAATATGCAAAAGTTGAGAAGATTTTAAAGCGGGCAAATACTTTTTCACAGCACTATAGTTGAAATATCACTTCAAAAAAACATGAAACACCATGCAGACAAACGCTGTTCAAATTAACAGCACTGTTGCAATACCACATAGGCTGATGTTGTATGAAGACTGACCTGATGTAGCTGGCAGGTGATGAAGTAGAGAGAGGGCTGGGTGTCGTCTGGCTCCACGTACGCGTCGACCACCACTGACCGCCCTTCGATGGTCAGCACACACTCATAGTCCAGATCCTCATCCTGAACACACACACACACACACACAGGCCACGTTTTACACACCACGCATCTTGGGTAAAGTAAACCATCAGCCATTTGGGTTTTGCAAGCATTTCTCACACACCTGGAAGAGGTGAAGGTGGCGTCCCACCAGAGTGATCTTCCGCTCCACATTAACAGGAACAAGAGAGGAGCCCTGGACCTTCTCCACACACGGGCAGTCCTGATCATATTATAAGACACACGTTACAGGACACACACACATGGGACATATGACATCAAACAATACACCAGCTTACATTTTCAGGTGAGGTCTCACCAATTTCAAATCATTAAACTAGACTGACTGTGTGAACAATTCAGCAAATCCCACACCAAAATGTAGCTCTGCAGTCTAAAAGTTTATTATATGCGACTGAAGTGAAGAACAAAAACACTGACAAAGCGTAAAACAAAAAAACAGTAGGTTTAGTTCAAACTGAAGACAGCCATTTTTGATGGTTTGATCTCCAAAGTATTGACAGTTGACCACTTCAATGACACTCAAAACATAAAACGTAATGGCGATGCAATGTTTGCACACATCAGACATAAATAAGAGGGTAGGAATTTCGGTTCAAATTAAGAGTAACCTATTTTACAAGATGCCAATGCAACTGCACTTATCCGATTCAGTGCATGTGTTGTACTGGGTGCATCAGCTAGACCTGCCACTGAAAGACCTCACTCACCGGCAGATCAATTTCAGAGGAGTCAGACTGGTAGTCTGCTGAAGAGTCAGGGTCAGGTGTGAGGGTAAAGGATTGAGAGGGCTGGTTTGGGTCATCATCTCCAGAGGGCACTGTGGCAGAGGATGTTGGAGGGTCCATCTCTGACTCTCCCTCTCCCTTCTCCCATTCCTTTGTCCAGGGGGGTGAGTCTGTACCTTCAGAGGGAGCCAGGTGGACTTCATCCCCATCAGAGCCAGTGGGCAGGTCCATTAACAGGGGGACTTCATCCCCGTCAGAGCCAGTGGGCAGGTCCATTGACAGGGGGACTTCATCCCCGTCAGAGCCAGTGGGCAGGTCCATTGACAGGGGGACACCACTAGCAGTGGTTGATGTGGTGTCAGAGGAGGGCTCCGGCACAGTGTGGTCAGTGTCGGTGAGTCCATTTGTACTACTAGGAGCCTCAGTTTCTGGAGACTCGGGCCAGTCTAGCAGCTCAACCCTAGTGACTGTTGTCTGCTCCGTCTCCCCTGTTCCAGCAGTAGTCCTGGGGAGGCTCCCGTCTCCATCCACTGAGGTCTCTCCAGCGGTGGTCTGTGTCCCTGCCTGCAGACTGGTTGTCACCTCTAGTGTTGCAGTGGTAGCCTGAGTGGCCAGTGTGGTTGAGGGTGTGGTGGTGGCAATGGTTGGTGAGTGGGTGGTGGGGACTGCGGTTGGCTCGGGGGTGGTGGTGGTGGGTGTGGTGGATGGGGGCACAGGTGTGCTGGCCAGGACTGGGGGAGTGGTCCTAATAGATGTCCCTGTGGGTGGGAGTGTTGGAGCAGCCAGGAGAGTTGGAGTTAGAGTGTCAGATTGTTTGGTTGCTGGGGGAGTGAATGTTGGTTTGAACTTGAGATGGTAACACAAATGAGCAGAAAGGGGGAGAGGAGGGAGACGATGGTAAAACAAGAGGAATAGCAAGAAATATGCAAATAAATACATAAAGACTGAAATCACAAAAAAACCTAACTGTTTACTAAAAAAAAGTACAAATTTAAAACAAAGACAATGGAACACGACAAAACATAAATAGACAGGACAAACTAACAGTTACCTAGGGGGCAGATACCAGTTTCACTACAAAGCAAACCTGAATACACTGGTTAGTATATATAGTTTGTACCAGTTAGCAGTCCTATAACTGCACTGCCTGATAACCTGCAGGTAGACTTACGTGTTTGTTGTAAATTGTGACTCCCTCATCACAGATTTTAATGGTGCACATGTGCTGGTGAATACACCAGTTACAGCCCCAGCGACTGCTTACACACCCTCTGCACCTGAAAACAGAGAGAAGACCGAGACAGAGAGGTTAACAGGGGGAGATATACAATTGCATTGTGGCTAGAAATGTCAGCCTTTTAACTCACGGCATGAGTCCAGAGAGCTGTTGGACCACACCACAGTCAAAGAAGGTGAACTCCCGAGCAGCCACAGTCACATTGCGGAAGCGAAGGGACAGGGGGATGGTGACTGAGTCTGAGCAGGAGAGAAGTCAGAACATCCCTAAATTACAGTAGCCTCCAAAAGGATAGTTAGCTTTGGTGATCATTAAGAAAGAGAAAGGAATCATTCTGCTTTGTAGTGTCAAATTGGACTCACACGGATGTCACTCACCTTCTCCCTGGACAATGGGAGGCAGCCTGCTGGCGTCGGGAGTAGAGCAGATCACACCATTGTCTGTGACAGTGGCCAGACGTTCCACATCCTGGTAGAAACAGCTGTATGCTTCGCCTAGCACTAGACTGGGCAACCCCTTCACTGACACAGCAATCTTCGAGAGAGAAGAGAGAGAAGGACAAAAATACATACAGGGTGTCCATTTCTTTTTTCTTTCAAGCTCGAAACAAGTAATGCATCTCCCCCTCCTCTCATGCCTTACGTCCGTCTCCTCTCCACGGCTGATATTGTACAGGCTCAGGGATTGGATACCGAGACACTGCTGCTGCTGGTGGTCAAAGCTCCACAGCCACTGGCCCTGCAGAGCCCCCCGACTGCACTGTGAACGCTGGACACACCTGCCATCACAGGGGGAAGTGGGGTTGAGCACAGGAGAGGAACACGTGAGAAATGGGGAAGGTGATCATTCATTAATGTTGACATTTGCCTTTGCTCTTCCTATATTTTTGAGCTCTTAACTTAAATTTTCTTTGGTATAGAATAGTCAGTTGGTGCTTCCTCACCTGCCCTCCAGAACACACCAGCCACAGTAAGGGTCTCGGGCTGAAAGACAGGACTGACAGTCCAGGTGATCTCCACACTCTGCCACCGGTCGCTTCTCCACCTGAAAAGTTACCCACATATTTTTCTTAAAAACAGCTGTACTATACAATGAAACCGTAGAGGTGCTATAATTGTGTTCAATCAATTATATATTTTTTCATAGCCCTTGCACTGAACTACTACCAGTGAACTCCTTGGTCAAAAATTCAAAACACACCTGTACAGTACCTACTCTTGATCCTCTTCACTGCATTCCTGCACCAGCTGAAGACCCTAGACTGTATTAGGGGAGTCAAGTATCTAGCTAGCGATGATGTGTTTGAGCGGTGTTGTTCACTCAGACTAACCATTGCGCCGGTCATGACGTAGATGTGCGTCTCCGTCTGGTCCAGCAGGAGGTCACTGCTGATGGGCGAGTTGGGCTGGATGAGCATGGAGGAGTACATCTCCACCCGGCCTCCAGAGCCTAGGAACACCTGGAGAGAAGCAGATGGTTATGGTCAGAAACCATCAACCATTTCCAAGTGTGAAGGTTATAAAACTCAGCACATACAGTACATATGAAAACGGAAAAAGAGAATTGAAAAGGCTAAAGAAGTCTTGGCTAGAATGTGTCTAAAAGCAATTTGAAGGTGCATTTGTACTGTCTGCAGGATCATATTGTGAAGAGAACAGTTAATTTGATTGGCAGTCAGTAAATCTAATCTGGAGGATACCAAGACACCTTTGCCTAAGTGATTCATGAGCCCTCGAACTCTCAAGTTACCTGAGTTTAATGAGATTAGCATAGACTTTTATGTCAGACTCCATAAGCCTGTGCAGTGATCTCAGTGCTGTAAGCAGGAATCAAATTGCTTGTCAAGTGCAGTTTCTGTCAGCACATCTTAGCGAGCTGACAAAATAAGACACTCGATTTAGAAACCTGCAAGTTGTATCCAAACTGTGTGTGTGTGTGTGTGTTTGTGTGTGTTCACGCATGCATGTGCACGTGTGTGTCTGAATGGTGGTTGTGGAATTTGGTGTGCAGTGATGAGATAATCCCTTTATAATGGGTAACTTCAGTCAGCTGCATACTAAGGGAGCTTTGATCAGGCACCTCAAAGCCCTCTGTTCTCTTCTGTCTGAGAAGGTCTCTCCCACCGGCTCGGACCACAGCTTTAACAAGGCTACCAGACGATATCCAGAGTAGAAGTACGTCTGAAACACTATCTTGATCTAGATCTCAAGTATTAACAAATAAAATGCATCATGACCTACTGTAACTTGGCATACCTTGTGCAAATTCCCTTTAGAGTCTCCTAAAAAGGCAATGGTGTGCCCAGCCCTCATACCAACAGCCACAGCAGTGAGACGGGCAGATGGGCTGTCCAATACTGCCTCAGCTTCCATGGGTACCCTGCTGGCCATTGGACTGGGGGTGTGGTCAGAGCCACAGGGATAAGCCTTTAGGGTGTTCTGGAAGACAGAGAACAAACAAAAACACATCTCTCAGAGAACGTTCTATTCACATTATCACAGGAACATGGTTATTCATTTTAAGTCCAACAGTATAACTTTCATTCAGCAATATTTAATGTACAGGTCTTTCACAGTCCAACCAATCCTCTTAGATTTTATAAGAGGATTAAATATTATACTAGGTGGGAAGCATACTAAGAATGCAATCTTGTGCCTTTGCTTTTGCGTAACCCCTTAAAGCCTACAAATAAGTCTTCAGCCCAACTCCAGTAAATTGGAAAGTCTTTTGTTACAGGGCTTGTTTACTTCAAAGCAAATTGTTTACCAAATTAACTATGTGTTCCAATCCATCTGTCAGTCTCGTTGGACTTCAAAGGGCTCTTACCCATCCGTGTCAGCCTTCATTTACCAGTCTGATAGCTGAGTCGGGACAGTTAGTTTTATTGATCCTAACGATCCCATTAAACCGCTTGAGGCTGCAGGGCAGGCAGGCCTGACGAGCTCCGGGGCTCCAGGCTGGAGGTCACCCCGGGGTCGTAGGCCTGCAGGGCTACTTCCCTCCCCGGCTTCAGGGATCTCTTGGCTCATTGGCACAGTGCTCATTAAGGCCTTTCATGAATTACAGGCCTTCCTCTCTCTATGGCTGCTCTGAGCAGAGGCTGGATCTACTCCTCTTCCAGACTGCTGAAGCCAATAAGCCATTACAGCAGTGAAGGCAGAGAATAAGTAGGATTTAACTAGATAAGGCATTCCATTGGTAGTAGTCTGATGTTAGGAAAAAAATAGGGCAAATGCTTGGCATTGAGCAGAGGAAACCTACATTGAAATGTGTTTAATTCCGATGAAGCAGAGGACTCGTGAAAGGCGCATGTATTGTTACAACAGCTGCTCCTCCGAACACCTTACCGTAGGTAAGTTGGCACAGCTGGACTTGACCTCATACTCTATGTAGGCCACCTCGCCTCCTCCCATCACCCGGCCATCCAGTGTGTAGCACAGGTCTCGTGTGGAGTCGATGAGTCTGTCCAGCTCATCCAGAGGGTACACACACAGAGCGGAGTCCTCGGAGGGCCCGTTGGAAGAGCTGACCCGGGTGGAGAAGACCCCCAGCAGGCTCTCCCCCTCTCTGCCACCCCCCTGACCCACCTGGGCTGCCTGGAGGAGGTTGTAGTTCCTCTCTGGGGAGGAGGTAGAGGAGTGACACACCAGGGGTACCTCTACATAGGAATAGTAGGAGGTGTCATCCAGACACACGCGGGCAGCATACGTACGGTACTCCCGCGACACAGCCTTAATGTCACGGCGATAGAACAAGAAGTACACATGCCCACGGCGAGCGAAAGCGGCTACAAAATGGTGGTCGTACTCCGAGAGCCTTCCCGCCACGGCCAGCTTGGCTGTCTCCTCGTAAGAGAACACAGGCTCGTGGGCCAGATGGCGTGTGGAGATGGGCGGATGGCTGCTTGTGTAACCACGCCCCACATAGAGCACGGCCCGCTCCCCGCCTCGGGGCCCCACCACCAGCCCCACTGTGGATACCTCCGGGTCGTTGGCCGCCACATACTGGGTATCCACCGGCCTCTCTGTAGAGAACAAGACCTCCTTCACAGAGGTCAGGCTGCGCTTCTGGCAGGTGCCCTGGTGGACGTTACCACAGGTGATGAGCTCCATGGCTGAGGGGTCCACTAGGAGCAGCTTGTTGTGGTTGGAGGTGTGCCGGGCCTGGGGGCAGTTGGCCTCGGTGACAGGGGGAAGACACTCCTTACTATCAGTCACAGGGCCGGTCCTCTCCTCATGCTCCAGACGCAGGCCGTCTAGCCCGTCCAGTTGGAAGAGGTGGTCCCTGGCCCCCACGTAAACTGTGCCCACAGAGGGGTCCGGGTGCAGGACCAGGTGCTCAAAAGAAGTGTCATTTCTGGAGAAGCGTGGATAAGTGCGGACAGCGAGGGTGTATGATGTGGTGATCAGTAGGAGGATGAGCAGGGCTGAGAACAGAGCCATCCCAAGTGGCATGGCAAATATTCTGCAAACACAAGAATAGTACAAATAAATAAATCCATTTAAAAAAAGCTCAACATCAAGTTTGCTATACAAATGCTTACAGTATTAATAGATATCTATACAATATGTCTAACCATGTGTCCGACGATAAGCTCAAGACGCCAGTCTCCTCTTGATCATCCGCAAACATAACCCATTATTGTTCACTACACCTGTAGAGAAAATAAAATATGGAAATATTATTGCAAATGTAATGTTAGCCAATAATCCATCAGGAGTTACAACATTGGTTGGATCATGATCTAGAATCTGCCACCCTGCCACTTATCTACATCACATGAGCCTTAAAGCGATGTTGCGCATTCTGACATTTAGGACACTTGTCACTCGTCACCTCACTACCCCAGCAAATCAATTGGCCAGTGGGAGTCCTCTATTACAGCTGCAACCCCTTCAATAATTGAGCAGCTCTTCCCCGTCCTCACCCTCCACCCTGGTGAGAGGTCAAGAATGGCTAAGTGCAGTAGTCCTACAGTACGTGACTGTAGCCAGTGACAAGAGGATGGGGCATAAGAGGGTGAAGAGAGCCCTAGTTGGTGGTCCTGGAGCAGGTGCGTCTGGTGTGCTGCTCTGATACAGTAAGTGTCTCAGTCAGACCCCTCTTTACTTATTCATGGAGGGATAAGAGGTCTGTCACTTCTTGGACGGTAACTCTCAGGCCCACTGCCACAGGGTAGTTCATGAAAAATACATGCATAACTCCATGTGCATCATGTTTTATTGAGGCAAACCTATGTCCAGAATAGGGGTGCTTTGAGAGATAAGAATAGTATGGGGGAATAAAACACTTTCTAGAGCCATTAGCACTATCCACAACATGTCTATTTGTGGGCCTCTATTCCTGTCACTGTTGTCCTTGATGCTCAGTCTCAGTCTAGACCGATTGGCCTATGATACACAGCTGCACTGTGAGGCCTGGAAACAATGGAGAACACAGCCATGCTTACTGGTCTGCAGTCCTCACCAGCTCTTTGAACGGCTGACATCCCATTGTCAATATTTATAGTGCATGGGGACCAATCGTCATGGGAACTTCCTCTTAGTAACTGGAGCAGCAGTATAGGACTGGGAAACCGATAGTCATTCCTTTTATACAAAAAAATTATAAAGGAGCCTCATTTTTTTATTATTTATTTTACATCCATCACATTTCCTCTTCCTGATCATGGCTGTAGTGACTTTTCACAAGATTATTCAGCTAAATGTAAGTACTTCTGGAAAAGTAGAGTCTGCCAAATGCCCATATTGTAATTAGTAATGTAGCACTTTGTTACTACTGCTGCTACCACTGTAAAGTGTAGTGGTTGTAATGATAAAACAATAACTTGGGAGGAGGGGGGGCTCTGTAACAGGGGCATGCAGAGCCAACAATCTCCAGAGTTCATTGGCCGTGTCTGGAATGCATGGCTCTGCCCTGGTGCAGTCCAAGGAACCTATAAATAACTACTGCTAGGCTATTAGCCTGTCAGCATCACTGGGGGTCTGATCGGGGCTTTACAATTCCACTACACTACCAGCCAAGTCCGCTGAGCTCAACAGCTCGACGAGACTCCCCTCTATGTTTATCAATCATTGAAAGTGGTTGCTGTGCACGTTTAACGTTCAACTCTTAATGATCTGTGACAGGGGTCTGAACGCTAAGACCCCATAAAAATGTGAGGTCAGCAGCGAATCTCTCCAAAAAGACAAGGGTGCGATTCTTCATGCGGCGTCTGAATGAGAGACGGCCTCAGGCTCGGAGGCCTGACATTGTTCTGCTGCTCCTGGCATCTCCCCTCTGGAACACAGCCAAATGGTACTGTACCCGTCTGCTTGAGTTATGACAGGCTCGGGGGAACACACAGCCACCATAGTTCATCGTTTTATGACTACGAGGCAGAATCCAACTACAGTACAGTTAATCTTAGACATAGATTTTCTGTTTTACAACACATAAAACGTCACAGCATAGGGTGTGATCGTCAGACTTTGAGGGTATTTTTGTAGTGAATAAAAACAGTCACGGCCAGTCACAGATGTGATTTCTACAGTATAGAATAGAAAATGTTTGTCGACAAAGAAAATGTTAACAAGCGAATATCAAAGGAGGATGCACACACACACACACACACAAACGTCGGCCCTCTGCCAGTTCCGTCTACTTCTTTAGGTCTATAGCAAACCACTCTAACAAACGCACAGAGGGTCTCTCTTCCCCTCTTTTTAAAAATGCCCCCGGTGTTGAAAAGGGAGTCTGTGTGTAGCCGTTGGTGGGAATAGTGTCCCTTTCAGTCCTCTCTGACCAAGTGGCTTCTCTGACCGGGTGGAGAATAAAGCCACTTCCTTGTAAAAAAAGAGCTTCACACAGTCTGGCTTATAACGGGACCCTTCATGTAGGCCTAGACCTTTCTGAAGGTGGTTTGTCAGCGGGAAGCAAGGTGCAGAAGAACTTAGTACAGTTGACAGTAGAGTCTGAAATCAACACAAACAACATGTGTGACGCAAGATGGATACAGCACGGAAGTCTGTTGTAAAAGAGACAGGAAGCAGCTGAAATGCTTTCCAAGGGTTTCTGGAGGGGTTGACGATCATGTATTCATAGGCTATATCATACATATACCTACCTATATATAGTAGTGTGTAAAACTTAAGTATATGGTGAATTAAGATTGGATCAAATAACACATTTCAAACCCACACTACTGTAAAATAAGGACCCTTCAAAAGAATGGTAGTGAATGATGGGAGGAAGAGAGGCCAGTAAGTGTCTGGTGGTCAGGTCCTGCTGACTGCTGTGGGTACGGGACCAGGACAGAATCCAACTGCTCCAACTAAATTACAGACAAAACTACTGGACTGGAGATTCCTCTGGGATTGATGTGAGCAAAATCTGAACACAGGAAGAGCGTGTGAATGGAGAAAATCTCAAATCTCTTCCTCTAGTTCTAGCTATGCTTTCTTTTTACACTCTTTCCCCGTTTCTGTGCCACAAACGTTTGCCAAGTGGCAAAAATGGCATTTAGCGGTTGGGTTCTGTCGAGCAGAAGGAGCTACAACAGAAATGTGTGATTAAGGATTGTTGTGATTGCGTCAATGTGTTTTATTCGGACCATATGGTTATTTTAGCGTCACGTCAATAGGATATATTGATAATGCATGTCTTTGTGTTGGCATCACAGGAGGCTGAAGCGGTGGCGAAACATGCTTATTCATGTGTTTGTGCCCTGGCTGCATACATTACCACCCACTGCATGTGCTATCACATCTCCATCACACAAAACAGCCTCTCTTTCATATCGCTGAATAGACTGAGAAAGCCCTTTGTCATTTGTGGTTGTCTTGACGACGTCTCGTGGTTGGATGAAAAGGAGAGCTGAAGTCTAGCGTCAACTCATAGGCATTTGAATTAGTATAAACTGTACAACCACTCAAGCTCCCTGACAAAATAATTCATGGTTAGGTGCTTGGTATTATCATTTAAGGAATAGAGGTCGTGGTAAGAAACGCTCCCTAATGCTGCACTGAATTATTCCCCTGACTTGACAAGAAAATATTATAATCGAAACCAAGAAGGTACACCAGTTGGAATGATTTCCAACGTGCCGTGCAGGCAAAAGCTGTTTCTACCGACCCTTTGTAATCTCAGAATCTAGAGATGGCTTTAACAAGAGCAGAGCTATTTTGTTTCATTTGAAAAAGAGTAGAACATTTTTTTCTCTCGAAAAAGCAGAGTATTTTTGCTGATCTAGGCAAACTAGGCTTTGACCCCCTAACAGCAAATAAAGGAGTGAGGAAACTAAATGAACCAGAAGCTCTTAGCACTTCATAAGAACACATAGGCAACAGCAGAGCCCCCCCCCCCCCCCAATGTAAGCCTATAAGAACATAGATACACTGCACTACTCACTCTCCTCTTCCTTCAGGGACTGGTATCACAGTCACCTATCAGAATGCCAAGCATTTTCTGAATGCTTGGCAGGGACGGCTTCTCCCAAGCTCTGGCCTAGAGCAGTGTGGAGGAGCGTATACCCTAACAAAACACTCAACTACTGGGGAATGGAAAATGGAGAAGTTTTAGCTTATCTGGGCAATATAGGCCTCAATGACTGATGTGGTATTGTAATAATCATATTTATTAAGCACTTATAATAGGCCCTTAAGTAGTCTGAGTAGACATACGCCAGTCAGCCCAAAGGCCACTCGGCTCGGCGCATTTCTTTCATGTAGAAACATGCACATCGCTGCTTAGTATCATGCCAGGTTGGGCTTGTACAACTTTACTGTCCAACTAGACATACAGTCTAGGTCTATATTAGCCGATTTCCAAGGAATTGTGCTTTGGATAGAGTGATGTTCATCACTGTAGACAGTTTCAGAGGGTCAATTTGGTGAAGCTGTCATTAGTACACATTTCATCATCATCGCAGAGTAGATCAAGTCAGAAAAACAGTGAAGCCTTTCCATGACTGCATTTTGAAATCTGAAGAAATGGGAGTTTATTTTCCCTCCCTTATTTATTTATGCCTGCTTTTTCCCCCTGAGCATCACCCAGCAAGAGCTGGGATTGGTCCTCTTAAATGCTGTGCAGACTGAACTGGTGTTCCCCCTGGCAGTCTCATAGAGGGGCTCTTGTGAGGCCAGCGCCGTTACACACAGTGTGTCTTTTCTGTCCTCCTCCATTAACAAATACATGCTGTTGGTCAGGGAAATTAAATATTAGTGTGGTAGTCTGCAACCTTTGATCTTTTAGCTGTGTGTGTGTGTGTGTGTATGTACATGTACCTTCACTCATTACAGGTGTTCAAATCAGTCATCTCTGTCAAACCACAATACATCTGAATAATTACCAGCCTCAGTTACCTTCAGTATGGGTTTCAATGTTCTTTACTGGTCTGACATTTTATCCAGGACACATGTAAAACCAGTCATTCTACTTGGATTGCCAAGGTTAACCAGAGCAACGTATTTAAGGCAATGTAATTAAAGCTTCTGTTTGAATCACATACCGTACCGAAGCAATAACTTATGCTGATGGATCTAAAGTCAAATCTGTTTAGTAGTCTGTAACTAAGCCAAGAGAGAGAACTTGGCAAGATTACCTCATTTGGCATGATTTTTCAGGACAAGTGTATGCAAAGACTGTTATTTTCATCACAAATGTGTTTCATCGGTTGCCAGAGACGTCATGTAGAAATAATCACTCTGAATGGTTAAAAAGGTACTGTGAGAAGCGTTCCAAATTAACTTTTGCCTTTGGACCAGAGAAAGACCGCAATCAGTCCTATTCATAAAGGGTTGCTTTCCTTTCCCAGAGTGACAATCAGATGTACCAGATATTTTGGTCAAACTATAAAAACATGCATCTAAATTGATGATCATGAAGCTCTGCAATGCATTGTAATCCTGTTTTCAGGAGAAAATACACTAACCATAGGGTTAACTACATACTCTCCTCACACACACACACACGATGGAACGACGACCCTTCACAAGGTGGCAATAATTCAATAACACTGTTGAGAAAAATACCACACTGAGGAGTGACTGAAAGTTAAGGGGTAGTTTTGAGATGGGAAAGACGCCGTACAAGGTCAGATTTTATGATATACAGTGCATATATGGAAAGTATTCAGACCTCTTGACTTTTTCCACATTGTTACATTACAGCCTTATTCTTAAATTGATTTAGGTTTTTTCTCCCCTCATCAATCTACACACAATACACCATAATGACAAAGCAAAAATGGGTTTAGACATTTTTGCTAAGGTTTTAAAACTGAAATATCACATTTATTCTGACCCTTTACGCAGTACTTTCTTGAAGCAGCTTTGGCAGCGATTACAGCCTTGAGTCGTCTTGGCTACGACGCTACAAGCTTGACACACCTGTATTTGGGGAGTTTCTCACATTCTTCTCTGCAGATCCCCTTAAGCTCTGTCAGGTTGGATTGAGAGCGTCGCTTCACAGCTATTTTCAGGTCTCTTCAGAGATGTTCGATTGGATTCAAGTCTGGGCTCTGGCTGGGTCATTCAAGGACATTCAGAGACTTGTCCCAAAGCCACTCCTGCGTTGTCTTGGCTGTGTGCGCTTAGGGTCGTTGTCCTGTTGGAAGGTGAACCTTCGCCCCAGTCGGAGGTCCTGAGCGCTCTGGAGCAGGTTATCATCAAGGATCTCTGAACATTGCTCTGTTCATCTTTCCCTCGATTCTGACTAGTCTCCCAGTCCCTGCCGCTGAAAAAAAATCCCCACAGCATGATGCTGCCACCACCACCACCATGCATCACAGTAGGGAAGGTACCAAGTTTCTACCAGATGTGAAGCTTGGCATTCAGGCCAAAGAGTTCAATCTTGGTTTGATCAGACCAGAGAATTTTGTTTCCCATAGTCTGAGTCTTAAGGTGCATTTTGCAAACTCCAAGCGGCCTGTCATGTGCCTTTTACTGAGGAGTGGTTTCCGTCTGGCCACTTTACCATAAAGGCCTGATTGGTGGAGTGCTGTAGAGATGGTTGTCCTTCTGGAAGATTCTCCCATCTCCACAGAGGAACTCTGGAGCCCTGTCAGAGCGACCATCGGGTTCTTGGTCATCTACCTGACCAAGGCCCTTCTCCCCTGATTGCTCAGTTTGGCCAGGCGGCCAGCTCTAGGAAGAGTCTTGGTGGTTCCAAACTTCTTCAATTTAAGAATGATGGAGGCCACTGTATTCTTGGGGACCTTCAATGCTGCAGACATTTCCCTTCCCCAGATCTGTGCCTCGACACAATCCTGTCTGTCTCTACGGACAATTCATTCGACCTCATGGCTTGGTTTTTGCTCTGACATGCATTGTCAACTGTTGGACCTTACATATACATACAGGTGTGTGCCTTTCCAAATCATGTCCAATGAATTGAATTTACCACATTGAAATTTACCACAGGTGGACTCCAATCAAGTTGGATGATCAATGGAAACAGGATACACCTGAGCTTAATTTTGAGTCTCATAGAAAAGGGTCTGAATACTTATGTAAATAAGGTATTGGTTTAGAACATTTTATAACATTTGCTAAAATGTATAAAAACCTGTTTTCGCTTTATCAATATGGCGTATTGTGTGTAGAATAAGGCTGTAACATTACACAATGTGGATAAAAGTCAAGGGGTCTGAATACTTTCCGAATTCACTTTACATGGGTTGTTTTTTGTTGTCTAAATTCTATTTTAAAAAATCTACAAAAACAATGCCTTTCCATAAAAGGGTTTTGGGCAGAGCCAGGCAGGTGGGAGCTATCGTGGCCTTCTGTTCGTGTGCTGAATGACAGACAGCTTCATTTAAAAGATAATGGGAGAGGGAGAGAATCAGAGCAGGTCTCTACGAGTGGGAGGTCTTCAATTGTCAAATGGTTAATAGAGTGTACTCTTTCTCTCTTAAGCAGAAGTGCATGCATGTGACACACACACAACCCCTTTCTCTAAACCCTGACAGAAAATCATTAATGATGGATGTGCAGAGCTTGCTGTGTTGAAAGCAAAGGTGTTTAATTATGACCTGAGGACAATAGGGTGGTGAAATCTAGGATGGAACCTGCAGGAGGAGGCAGTGAAAAGATCTTAACTGAAATCCATGACATCTTTCACAAACAAAACCAAAGATTTTCTTATGCAATTTCGATACAAGATTAGTAAATTGTGACTAGATGGGGTTCTAAATCAGACTGAGCAGAATAATTATGGATGAGCCGCACCACAGAGCATTAGAAAGTCTTTGTTTAAGAGGGCCACAGTCATGGACCCAACACTAATATGGATAATGGCTTAGGGAACCCCGCCGCGCCTTTAATTGAGGCAATCTTTCTGATGCTTGGAGATCGAGCGAGACAGAGAGCGAGAGCGAGAGACACAGCAAGCGAGCGAGAGACACAGCAAGCGAGCGAGAGAGACCACGAGCGACATACAGCCCGACATACAGACATACAGCACGAGCGACAGACAGCACGAGCGACAGACTGTCCGTCTCGGACAGCGAGCGAGAGAGAGACAGCCTTGGGAAACATAGCATGGGGGTTGGGAGGAGTCAGACCAGGAGCTCACTCCCCTGAGGTCCTGAGACAGTCTGCTAACAGGACTGACACCTGGGGACTGCATTAATCATTGATCAGGCCAGTATGAGGGAGTGGATGGGCTTCAATGGGTTTCAGCCAGACTGACTGTTTAACTCAGCGTTGGTGTATTAACCATCAAGTCAGTGAGTTAAGTTCACCCAAACAAAAGGCCAAGCAAAACGTACATGGTCAGTTCCAGTCAGCGACAGAAAAGCCCTGCATACTGTAGATACTAACATCAAAGAATAGCCGTAAATACTGGTATGCTGCAGTGGCCGGCTATGTGTTAGGTTTTGGCTGTGCCCAGATCAGTGAAAGATAAACAGAGCATTAAAGTGTTCCACAGGGACTGAAAAGTGATGGTTAGTTAGGTACACTCCTCTTCCACACCACTACTCCCTCTTCCCCACTATCCCAGCCGGCTCTCTCCAAAGTAGCACGTACTGTAAGCAACATTTTTGCTCAGCAAGAAACTTTCTTTTATGCCTTTACTGCCCCGAGAATCTATAGCCTACTGTATGACGCACTGCCGAAAATATGTAGATAAACACCGAAATAAAAAAACTGACATAAGCCTGTGTTCATTCAGCTTTATTTTTCAGTGCAACTTGTCATGCATCCTGGAATTCCGGGGAAAGCCCAGCAGTAGATACCAGTGTTTGGACTTATTAGCAGAGAGGGAGCTGACGAAGAGTTTTTGCCACGGCTATTACAATACAATAGAGGGAGGTCTGTGCTGGCATCACTGCTGAATCTCTGAATAATTATCCAAATCCCCAAACTGTGCCGTGACCCAGACCGAAAGCTTCATTAAAAGAGGATGTTCAGACTGCTGACTGAGATTAATTAGCTTAGTAAGCAGAGCCACAATCCCTCCTCCACAGGACACTCGGTGCTAATCCACACAGATCTTTACTGGCAATCCATAAGCATTGTTCCTGACTAGAGCAGCCTTCAGGGAATACCTTTCCCTTGATGTAGTCGAATAGGCTAATGTTTTGATGAGGGACCTGTGCCTTCAAATGTGCCTGCGTTGTTAGTTATCAGACATTTGCTAGCTAGCTACCTAACTTAGCCGAGTACTAATGTTAGGTTCACATTAATCTTGCTAGCTAGCTAATTTTAGCAAATTTTCGCTAACACTAGCTAGCCGTTTTGGCCATGCCCTCCCAGTGGAACTGACGGATTAACCAAAATTGGCAGAGGTTGTTTGAATTATTTAAAACCACGTGTCTTGAACTAGATGGTGACATTGAATTTCACAATATATATATATATATATTTCTCTCTCCAGAGGGATTGAGGATTCACTTTATGAGCAATTCCATGGAAACAGAATTATGCAAACGGGATTTCATCATGGGTCCCTGATCTGTACTACACAGAAATGCATAATTATAGATATGAATATCAATCGCCTCTTGATGATTTATCCTAAATACTGTTGGTAAAAAAAAAAAAAAAAAAGTATAAATACAAAGTACAGCATAGCTGCATAGCTCAGTAGAGTGCAGTAAAGCACAGAACAGTAGAGCTCTGTACATTACAGAACAATAGTGTACTCAACTCGTGTGCTCTACTGTGTACTGTACTCTACTTTGTGCTCTACTGTACTATGCTAAAAAAACAAAAAATAAAAAAAACGACTGTACAGTGCTTTCCAAATGTCTATGACTGCTTCAATCATGGACGTCTGTGTTTCGGCCAAATCAAGGCCGGTCCAAAAATCAACATCTGTGGACGTTGAAATTAAAGCTGGTTGACATTGAGATGAAAGGAAGGATGGACTGACCAAATTGTAACTACTTTCAATGTCCATGGAAGTCTGGTGTCGGTGGTTGCTTAGTGGGTAAGGATGCTGGTTTCAGTAAATACAATGACAGGGCTCATGGGTAGGGCTGTGGTGGTCATGAAATTTTGTCAGCCAGTAATTCTCATGCAAATGACTGCCGGTGTATTGGTAATTGACCATTAATTAACAAACATATCTCCCGGCCTCTACGCATACATGCCATGCCGTGTGCCTTTGGAACATCTACATTAAAACAATTCTAAATCCTTTTAATATACACCATCAGAATAAATCCATTACTTTAGACAGGTCTAAACAAACATTATGTTTTGAAGAAAATGTATTTCAGAAGAACAGAATATGAGTGGGCCTACTGCATGTTATCTGGCTATACGCCATGCCATAGGTTGTAGGCTAGTTCATTTAGCAGATGATATGCTTATAAGTCCTGTGCCATTATTTTCTAATATATGATTTTATAGTAAGAAGAATATAATTGAATTTAGCTGAATAAAACTGCAAACTGAGTGTTTGAAGATGGCCGGCAGATAGCCTTGTGGTTAGAGCGTTGGGCCACTAACCGTAAGGTTGATGGACCGAATCCCGGAGCTGAGAAGGTAAAAATGTGTCATTCTGCCCGAGCAAGGCAGTTAACCCACTGTTCCCCAGGCACCGTGGATGTTGATTAAGGCATGACTCGGTATACCCCTTTCCCTTTGTTGAGCGTAAAAGTGATCCTAAAAGGTCCTATATGACAGTTAATTGTCAAATTTAGTTGTGAATGGTACACACTCTATAATGTCTTAGAAATTCAAACATTATTGGGCTGCATGATGCGACTGTAGACTATTGATGAGTTGAAAAAGTAGCAAAAAAAGCTTGCACTCTGTTCTTTGCCGCACAAGCTGTTCTCATCACGTGAGCATATTTTCATCCATCAGACTATTCTCAATGTAATCTAGTCTTTACTAATATATAATGTTTATTTCATTTTAGAAAAGGTCCATTATCAAATGGGAAGAAACAGAGGCAGGGGGGGGGGAAAGACATCATCCATGCGCTCTCGAATAGCGAATGGAGGCCGGAGGTTTGTTTTTAAATCATTCCGGGTTGGCTACTCTGGTTTTATAGCGGAGCAATGCTTAATATTTTAGCTGAGAAATAAATATCAGTAGTAGAAGGTTGGGAACTTCCTATTTTTAGTGGCAACCATCAGAGCTCTGCTTTCACACAGGATTGCATATAGAAATGCCTGGACTTATAAAACACACAAATTATAAAACACACAAATTTCACAACACGCATCAACCACTGTTTGAGAAGCATGCAGCCTCTCGCTGGGCGACAGTTGATAGTACACCCAAACTCTGTATGCCATGGGCTTTCCAACACTGTTCCTGCAGCTACCCCATGCTTAATTTGGAAAACAAAAGTGAAATCTGCTCGGGAACATCGATACAACAAAACATATTTTAATGAAATAAACTGTTGACAGCCCCCCCCCCCCTCTCTAAACTCTCGAGAAAAGAATGAAGGAGAAAGAGGTGGAAACGCACAGTGGTGAGAATCAGTAGCTAAAAATGTAATGTGTCAGGCTATTAATTTTGGAAATATATTTTTTTTAAATGCAAATTCACTATAAAACTGTAGGCTGACTCTGTAAGCCCCCATGCACAATCTATGAACTGCAAAAGGGTTTTCTAATGATCAATTAGCCTTTTAAAATGATAAACTTGGATTAGCTAACAATGTGCCATTGGAACACAGGACTGATAGTTGATGATAATGGGCCTCTGTACGCCTATGTAGATATTCCGTTTCCAGCTACAGTAGTAATTTACAACATTAACAATGCCTACACTGTATTTCTGATCAATTTTATGTTATTCAAAAACAAGGCCATGACCCCAAAGTTTTGAAAGGTAATATGCATGCATGCATACACGCACATGCACACACAGTTGAAGTTAGAAGTTTACATACACTTAGGTTGGAGTCATTAAAACTAGCTTTCAACCACTCCAAACTTCTTGTTAAACTATAGTTTTGGCAAGTCGGTTAGGACATCTACTTTGTGCATGACACAAGTAATTGATCCAACAATTTGTTAGACAGATTATTTCACTGTATTACAATTCCAGTGGGTCAGAAGTTTATATACACTAAGTTGACTGTGCTTTAAACAGCTTGGAAAATTCCAGAAAATTATGTCATGGCTTTAGAAGCTAATGATTGACTCAAATGATGTCAATTAGTCTATCGGAGGTGTACCTATGGATATATTTCAAGGCCTACCTTCAAACTCAGTGCCTCTTTTCATGGGAAAATCAAAAGAAATCTACTAAGACCTCAGAAAATAAATTATAGACCTCCACAAGTCTGGTTCATCAATGGGAGAAATTTCCAAACACCTGAAGGTACCACATTAATCTGTACAAACAATAGTACGTAAGTATAAACACCATGGGACCACACTGCCGTCATACCGCTCAGGAAGGAGACGCGTTCTGTCTCCTAGAGAGGAACGTACTTTGTTGCGAAAAGTGCAAATCAATCCCAGAACAACAGCAAAGGACCTTGTGAAGATGCTGGTGGAAACAGGTACAAAAAGTATCTATATCCACAGTAAAACGAGTCCTATGTCGACAAACTGAAAGGCCGCTCAGCAAGGAAGAAGCCACTGCTCCAAAACCGCCATAAAAAAGCAAGACTACAACAAGACTGCAACTGCACATGGGGACAAAGATCATACTTTTTGGAGACATATCCTCTGGTCTGATGAAACAAAAATATAACTGTTTGGCCATAATGACCATCATTATGTTTGGAGAAAAAAGGGGGAGGTTTGCAAGCCGAAAAACACCATCCCAACCGTGAAGCACAGGGGTGGCAGCATCATGTTGTGGTGGTGCTTTTTGCTGCAGGAGGGACTGGTGCACTTCACAAAATAGATGGCAGCATGAAGCAGGAAAATTATGTGGATATATTGAAGCAACATCTCAAGACATCAGTCAAAGCTTGGTCGCAAATGGGTCTTCCAAATGGACAATGAACCCACGCATACTTCGAAAGTTGAGGCAAAAAGGCTTAAGGACAACAAAGTCAAGGTATTGGAGTGGCCATCACAAAGCCCTGACCTCAATACTATAGAAAATTTGTGGGCAGAACTGAAAAAGCATGTGTGTGCAAGGAGGCCTACAAACCTGACTCAATTACACCAGCTCTGTCAGGAGGAATGGGCCAAAATTCACCCAACGTATTGTGGGAAGCTTGTGGAAGGCTAGCCGAAACGTTTTACCCAAGTTAAACAATTTAAAGGCAATGCTCCCAAATACACTCAATTAGTATGTAAACTACTGACCCACTAGGAATGTGATGAAATAAATAAAAGCTGAAATAAATCATTCTCTACTATTATTCTGACATTTCACATTCTTAAAATAAAGTGGTGAT
This sequence comes from Oncorhynchus kisutch, assembly GCF_002021735.2. NCBI lineage: Eukaryota > Metazoa > Chordata > Actinopteri > Salmoniformes > Salmonidae > Oncorhynchus > Oncorhynchus kisutch. The sequence goes on along the minus strand of NC_034197.2, from coordinate 6,628,812 downwards.
CCTAACTGACTTAAAACAGGGAATTGTCAGGAATTGTGAAAAACGGAGTTTAAATGTATTTGGCTAAGGTGTATGTAAACTTCCGACTTCAACTGTCTGTCTGTACGTACACACAGTCAAAAGTTGACACACCTACACATTCCAGGGTTCTTTATTTTTACAATTTTCAACATTGTAGAATAATAGTGAAGACAATCAAACTATGAAATAACACATATGGAATCAAAAAAAAAGTTCAAGAAATCTAAATATATTTTATATTTCAGATTCTTCGAAGTAGCCAACCTTTGCCTTGATGACAAATGTGCACACTGACATCGCCTTGTATTCTCTTAAATAAAATGAACATATCCCTCTGTTCACAGGTCAGCAACATTCAGGCTCCAAAGAAATTATTCTAGACACTTTTTGGGATTGAGTTGGAGACATTTTAGAAATAGGTTAGGTCTACTGTTTTATGTCCCCAAACCAAAAACTCCAAATCAAAACAACAATGCTGCATATTAGCCTATAGCCCCTCCATTCATGCATAAACTGAAATGTTGAATTCAATTAGTGAGCGGAGACATCTGACACTGGACCCTGAGATCCATATTGATTGGTTCAGCCTTTAGAGGCACATGTATCAAGGGCAACCAGGGTCAAACTGCACACCCCGGAAAAGGAAAGATACAAAGAGAGAGAGGAGGAGAGGAGAAGGACCGAGGGAGACAGACAGACATGGCCTTTGGACATACCATTGAGTGAAGGGGGAAAACGTAACCCACTTTTCTCATGACAAAGGCCGATTGGAAAACTCTCAGCAAGTGTGTGTGCACGTGAATGCGTGTGTGCGTGCACATATATTTAAAAAGAGAATAAGGAGGGGGAGATGGGGGGGGGGGGGTGGGGGTAATCCAGCAGCTGGACAAACAGACCTGGTTAGACTGCAGCACGTCTCAGAACAGAAGAGAGAGGAGAGGCCACTGAATGCCCTGGAGCGCCCAATTAAAACACAGCCACCATGTGGGCCGTGCTCCTTCTCAAATTGCCATTACACATGGAGCTGAAAGCGAGATATTAAAACAATATGCTGCCAGGGCTGCTTGTAGGGAGAGATGCAGGGAGGCTCATCTGTATAAACACAGAGGAGAACACACCTCCTGGTTAGCAGACTGTTGCCACAATGGATGGATTGTATGGAGCTACTGTGTGGTCACAATGCATGCAGGCTACAGCATCGGCATGTACTACAGCAAATCAGATTTCTTTGGGGCATCTGGCAACATATCCTCTTGCTGGAGGTGGGATTTCACATCGCCAGCTATACTTGTCCATTAGGCTCCACTTTGCCATGTTTGCTAACGTCAGACATCTCCAAAATGTAATTCAATGTCTAAAAATTGTGATATGCAGCAAGCTTTGGAAAAGTTTAGCGTTAAATCTGTTACCATGTGTGAAATTAGTGCTGCCTCAAAGTGATATGGGGTCTCTTAGCTCGGGTTAAATGTTGTAGAATCAGACCTGGGTTCAAACACAGGTATATTTTCTGTATATTTGAGTATTCTTTTACATTTTTGTTCCGTGTATTTAGATGAATTGAATTGAATATTTAGTTGAATTGCTGATTCAATTGAAATTTTAATAACAGTTGCAATCAATTATAAGTATAATTACAGAGGTATATGAAGATGAGCAGATGCAGTATACCACTTAATTATGTTCTTGGATCACATTTCCAACTTCATAAGCCCTGAAGCATTCAGACAACATGACTGTACATCAAGAGGACAGGCCAAGACAGACTTAAAAATGCCTGCTCCAGTCTTTAGTAGTGTTGTGGTAGTAAGCCTATATAATTATTGTGCTAAGAAAAAAACAGTAAAAGCTTCAAATGCTGTCATCTTAAACCCAAATTGATGGTTTGAGGCTAGCCTCTTTCTTAACAGCAGCAATTAGAAAGGTAAATAACACACACAAATCCCTGAGCTGCGAGTCTCAAAAAGAGAACACATAGGACATTGTCTTTTCATTGACATGGATGTTTTCTAACTAATTACTTTTTGTTATTGCAAACAACGCAGTTTGACCCATATCACATCCTCACAGAAAACACAATGTTGCAGATGAGAGCTGACATGGTTAAGGTCCCTGGAGTATGTTGCTAGATCACCAGAGAGAGTTGTAGCAATGCCAAGTTCTACACTAAACAAAAATATAAATGCAACTATTTTAAAGATTTTACTGATTTATATAAATAAATTAGACCCTAAATTAGGCCCTCACAGATACCTTTAAAAAAAAGAAAAAAAAGTGGGGTCGGGGATCAGAAAAACAGTCAGTATCTGGTGTGTCCACCATTTGCCTCATGTAGCTCGACATCTCCTTCACATAGAGTTTATCAGGCTGTTGATTGTGGCCTGTGGAAGGTTGTCCCACTCCTCTTTAATGGCTGTGCGAAGTTGCTGGATATATTGTCGGGAACTGGAATACACTGACGTTTTTTTAATATATTTTTTTATTTCACCTTTATTTAACCAGGTAGGCCAGTTGAGAACACCTTTATTTAACCAGGTAGGCCAGTTGAGAACACCTTTATTTAACCAGGTAGGCTAGTTGAGAACACCTTTATTTAACCAGGTAGGCTAGTTGAGAACACCTTTATTTAACCAGGTAGGCCAGTTGAGAACACCTTTATTTAACCAGGTAGGCCAGTTGAGAACACCTTTATTTAACCAGGTAGGCTAGTTGAGAACACCTTTATTTAACCAGGTAGGCCAGTTGAGAACACCTTTATTTAACCAGGTAGGCTAGTTGAGAACACCTTTATTTAACCAGGTAGGCTAGTTGAGAACACCTTTATTTAACCAGGTAGGCTAGTTGAGAACACCTTTATTTAACCAGGTAGGCCAGTTGAGAACACCTTTATTTAACCAGGTAGGCTAGTTGAGAACACCTTTATTTAACCAGGTAGGCTAGTTGAGAACACCTTTATTTAACCAGGTAGGCCAGTTGAGAACACCTTTATTTAACCAGGTAGGCCAGTTGAGAACACCTTTATTTAACCAGGTAGGCTAGTTGAGAACACCTTTATTTAACCAGGTAGGCTAGTTGAGAACACCTTTATTTAACCAGGTAGGCTAGTTGAGAACACCTTTATTTAACCAGGTAGGCTAGTTGAGAACACCTTTATTTAACCAGGTAGGCTAGTTGAGAACACCTTTATTTAACCAGGTAGGCTAGTTGAGAACACCTTTATTTAACCAGGTAGGCTAGTTGAGAACACCTTTATTTAACCAGGTAGGCTAGTTGAGAACACCTTTATTTAACCAGGTAGGCTAGTTGAGAACACCTTTATTTAACCAGGTAGGCTAGTTGAGAACACCTTTATTTAACCAGGTAGGCTAGTTGAGAACACCTTTATTTAACCAGGTAGGCTAGTTGAGAACACCTTTATTTAACCAGGTAGGCTAGTTGAGAACACCTTTATTTAACCAGGTAGGCTAGTTGAGAACACCTTTATTTAACCAGGTAGGCTAGTTGAGAACACCTTTATTTAACCAGGTAGGCTAGTTGAGAACACCTTTATTTAACCAGGTAGGCTAGTTGAGAACACCTTTATTTAACCAGGTAGGCTAGTTGAGAACACCTTTATTTAACCAGGTAGGCTAGTTGAGAACACCTTTATTTAACCAGGTAGGCTAGTTGAGAACACCTTTATTTAACCAGGTAGGCTAGTTGAGAACACCTTTATTTAACCAGGTAGGCTAGTTGAGAACACCTTTATTTAACCAGGTAGGCTAGTTGAGAACACCTTTATTTAACCAGGTAGGCTAGTTGAGAACACCTTTATTTAACCAGGTAGGCTAGTTGAGAACACCTTTATTTAACCAGGTAGGTTAGTTGAGAACAAGTTCTCATTTGCAACTGCGACCTGGCCAAGATAAAGCATAGCAGTGTGAGCAGACAACAAAGAGTTACACATGGAGTAAACAATTAACAAGTCAATAACACAGTAGAAAACAAAGGGGGAGTCTATATGAGTCTGTGTGCAAAAGGCATGAGGAGGTAGGCGAATAATTACAATTTTGCAGATTAACACTGGAGTGATAAATGATCAAATGGTCATGTACAGGTAGAGATATTGGTGTGCAAAAGAGCAGAAAAGTAAATAAATAAAAACAGTATGGGGATGAGGTAGGTGAAAATGGCTGGGCTATTTACCAATAGACTATGTACAGCTGCAGCGATCGGTTAGCTGCTCAGATAGCTGATGTTTGAAGTTGGTGAGGGAGATAAAAGTCTCCAACTTCAGCGATTTTTGCAATTCGTTCGCAGCAGCGTACTGGAACGAAAGGCGGCCAAATGAGGTGTTGGCTTTAGGGATGATCAGTGAGATACACCTGCTGGAGCGCGTGCTACGGATGGGTGTTGCCATCGTGACCAGTGAACTGAGATAAGGCGGAGCTTTACCTAGCATGGACTTGTAGATGACCTGGAGCCAGTGGGTCTGGCGACGAATATGTAGCGAGGGCCAGCCGACTAGAGCATACAAGTCGCAGTGGTGGGTGGTATAAGGTGCTTTAGTGACAAAACAGATGGCACTGTGATAGACTGCATCCAGTTTGCTGAGTAGAGTGTTGGAAGCCATTTTGTAGATGACATCGCCGAAGTCGAGGATCGGTAGGATAGTCAGTTTTACTAGGGTAAGCTTGGCGGCGTGAGTGAAGGAGGCTTTGTTGCGGAATAGAAAGCCGACTCTTGATTTGATTTTCGATTGTAGATGTTTGATATGAGTCTGGAAGGAGAGTTTGCAGTCTAGCCAGACACCTAGGTACTTATAGATGTCCACATATTCTAGGTCGGAACCATCCAGGGTGGTGATACTAGTCGGGCATGCGGGTGCAGGCAGCGATCGGTTGAAAAGCATGCATTTGGTTTTATTAGCGTTTAAGAGCAGTTGGAGGCCACGGAAGGAGTGTTGTATGGCATTGAAGCTTGTTTGGAGGTTAGATAGCACAGTGTCCAATGACGGGCCGAAAGTATATAGAATGGTGTCGTCTGCGTAGAGGTGGATCAGGGAATCGCCCGCAGCAAGAGCAACATCATTGATATATACAGAGAAAAGAGTCGGCCCGAGAATTGAACCCTGTGGCACCCCCATAGAGACTTTTTTATTTTTTTTATTTTTTTTTATTTCACCTTTATTTAACCAGGTAGGCTAGTTGAGAACAAGTTCTCATTTGCAACTGCGACCTGGCCAAGATAAAGCATAGCAGTGTGAGCATACAACAAAGAGTTACACATGGAGTAAACAATTAACAAGTCAATAACACAGTAGAAAACGAAGGGGGGGTCTATATACAATGTGTGCAAAAGGCATGAGGAGGTAGGCAAATAATTACAATTTTGCAGATTAACACTGGAGTGATAAAAGATCAGATGGTCATGTACAGGTAGAGATATTGGTGTGCAGAAGAGCAGAAAAGTAAATAAATAAAAACAGTACGGGGATGAGGTAGGTGAAAAGGGTGGGCTATTTACCAATAGACTATGTACAGCTGCAGCGATCGGTTAGCTGCTCAGATAGCTGATGTTTGAAGTTGGTGAGGGAGATAAAAGTCTCCAACTTCAGCGATTTTTGCAATTCGTTCCAGTCACAGGCAGCAGAGTACTGGAACGAAAGGCGGCCAAATGAGGTGTTGGCTTTAGGGATGATCAGTGAGATACACCTGCTGGAGCGCGTGCTACGGATGGGTGTTGCCATCGTGACCAGTGAGCTGAGATAAGGCGGAGCTTTACCTAGCATAGACTTGTAGATGACCTGGAGCCAGTGGGTCTGGCGACGAATATGTAGCGAGGGCCAGCCGACTAGAGCATACAAGTCGCAGTGGTGGGTAGTATAAGGTGCTTTAGTGACAAAACGGATGGCACTGTGATAGACTGCATCCAGTTTGCTGAGTAGAGTGTTGGAAGCCATTTTGTAGATGACATCGCCGAAGTCGAGGATCGGTAGGATAGTCAGTTTTACTAGGGTAAGCTTGGCGGCTTGAGTGAAGGAGGCTTTGTTGCGGAATAGAAAGCCGACTCTTGATTTGATTTTCGATTGGAGATGTTTGATATGAGTCTGGAAGGAGAGTTTGCAGTCTAGCCAGACACCTAGGTACTTATAGACGTCCACATATTCTAGGTCGGAACCATCCAGGGTGGTGATGCTAGTCGGGCATGCAGGTGCAGGCAGCGACCGGTTGAAAAGCATGCATTTGGTTTTACTAGCGTTTAAGAGCAGTTGGAGGCCACGGAAGGAGTGTTGTATGGCATTGAAGCTTGTTTGGAGGTTAGATAGCACAGTGTCCAAAGACTGCCAGAGGACCGGACAGCATGCCCTCCGATTTGACACACTGAACTCTGTCTGCAAAGTAATTGGTGAACCAGGCAAGGCAGTCATCCGAAAAACCGAGGCTACTGAGTCTGCCGATAAGAATATGGTGATTGACAGAGTCGAAAGCCTTGGCAAGGTCGATGAAGACGGCTGCACAGTACTGTCTTTTATCGATGGCGGTTATGATATCGTTTAGTACCTTGAGTGTGGCTGAGGTGCACCCCTGACCGGCTCGGAAACCAGATTGCACAGCGGAGACGGTACGGTGGGATTCGAAATGGTCAGTGACCCGTTTGTTGACTTGGCTTTCGAAGACCTTAGATAGGCAGGGCAGGATGGATATAGGTCTGTAACAGTTTGGGTCCAGGGTGTCTCCCCCTTTGAAGAGGGGGATGACTGTGGCAGCTTTCCAATCCTTGGGGATCTCAGACGATATGAAAGAGAGGTTGAACAGGCTGGTAGGTAACAGGCTGGTACACGTCGATCCAGAGCATCCCGAACAGGCTCAATTTGGTGACATGTCTGGTGAGTATGCTGGCCATGGAATCAACTTCCAGAAATTGTGTACAGGTCCTTGCGATGTGGGGCTGTGTATTTATCATGCCGAAACATGTGGTGATGGTGGAGGATGAATGGCATGACAATGGGCCACAGGATCTCGTCTCGGTATCTCTATGCATTCAAATTGCCATCGATAAAATGCAATTGTGTTCGTTGTCCATAGCTTATGCCTGCCCATACCATAACCCCTCCGCCACCATGGGGCACTCTGTTCACAATGTTGACATCAGCAAACTGCTCACCCACACGATGCCATACATGCTGTGTGCCATACTGCCCAAGACAGTTGAAACAGGGATTCATCGATGAAGAACATACTTCTCCAGCATGCCAAAGGTAAGCATTTGCCCACTGAAGTCAGTTACGACATCGAACTGCAGTCAGGTCAAGACCCTGGTGAGGACAACAGTTGGGGCAGAAATTCTTCGGTTGTGCAAACCCACAGTTTCATTAGCTGTCCGGGTGGCTGGCCTCAGACAATCCTGGGCTGGCATGGTTACACGTGGTCCGCGGTTGTGCGGGCGGTTGGACGTACTGCCAAATTGTGGCTTATGGTAGGTGGCTTATGGTAGAGAAATTAATATTCAACAAAACTGCACATTTTAGAGTGGCCTTCTATTGTCCCCCAGCACAGCATGTGTAAGTATCATGCGGTTTAATCAGCTTCTTGATATGCCACACCTGTCAGGTGGATGGATTATCTTGGCAAAGGAGAAATGCTCACTAACAGGGATGTGCACAATTTAAGAGAAATAACCTTTTTGTGCATACGGAACATTTCAGGGATCTTTTATTTCAGCTCATGAAACATGGGATCAACACTTGACATGTTGCATTTATATTTTTGTTCAGTATACATGGAAAAGCAAGCAGCAAAGCTGTGACTGAACAATGACAGAGAGAGGGGAGAGAGCCTCAAAGTATTAGACTGAGCTTGAGGATCTGTTTGTTTTGTTTGTCTCACTTTCCCCACAGAAAGACTGTGTGGTCTACTCTAATACTGTAGGTTCTAAGGAAAATTTGTTTTTTCTAGACCTAGCTACCGAATTAGGAAAATACAATCTCCTTATTTTCTTTATCCCACTACCACAACTTGACTTCTGCTCAAGAGTCCCCAATAAGTCTTTACAATAAAGGTTAGACTGATGAATGAAGGTGCTGTGACTGAGTAGATCCCTGGACAGAGGCATACGTAGACAAGACTCTCAGGAATCAAATGACAGGCAATGCATACAGAACACAATGCAAATGTATGCGCACAGAAATAGAATACGTGTTTGTGTTACAGAGATTTGATTGAATAGGCTGTAGGCCTACAGAGTCGCTTGCAGTGGTCAAAACAACTCTGCATGTTTTACTCTCTGCTGACTATAGAACTGGAACAAACAGCACGGTCTTCTTGGCCAAGATCTACTAAATTACAAAGTTCAACAGACAGAAATTCCAATACTTGCCATTTGATAGAACACTAAGCAGTCAGTCTCAGAGACCACTAAGTAGGGAGGCTTGGCAGAAGGCATCTTCCATTGGTCTGAGACGTAGCTAGGTTTCAACCAGAGATTGAAGTAATTTAAAGCCACTCCTCAGGTTCAATACAACCATCCGGATAAATCTGTCTGCAAAGAAAAGGACTCCGCATCTGCTTATTCACCACGGTCTGAGTGAAACTAACCTTTAACACAATTTGAAGAAAAGGCTAAATATAATGCAGAATGTTACTTCTATGGAATAGTTTTGTCAAAGGCCTACTAGCAATATTAGAAACTTTAGTTGAATAATCAATTTAATGACATCTGGTAAACATTAAACAAGCATCTTGAATTTTGGGATCAAGATACTGTGAGCTTCTTGGAATTAAGATTTAATTATTCGATTTGAGGGTATTTACTGTCAATGTAAGTACAAGCATCTCATGCCATCCGCTCTACTCTGCTCCTACCATAATGGCTCTGGTTTGGTCTCTGAACGTGTTCTCTGAATTACACGCCATTACTGCACATTCATGTGCACTACATAGATAGATATCAGCATTATCTCCCTGGTCTGTTTAACTATGTGGACATTTCAGAACAACCATGTCATTCATTATTTTGAGATCAAAAGGGAATGTTTTGTGAAGCCAATTACTTGCCTTGGACTGAGACCTAAGGTCAACATCGTTCAAAGCATGCAAAGATTAAAAATAAAAAGGTTGACTTCAAATAACCAAAATATTTATTTTGCATTCCTTGTTGCGGAGTTTTCCCTTCTAATGTCTAAACAAACTGGCACGCTAATACTCTAAAAAAGGGCAGTTATTGGTGACCCAAATGTCCTAGAGACTGTAACCAGTTTGGGACATACACGCTATTGCAAAATGACACAGCAAAGTAGCCTTTCAGTTTTTGAACTTTTGTAGGCTTTTTAAAAGGGTATTCAGTGCCAAAACTTAATGAAAGGCATCTGGCAGAAGTAAATTCATAAACAAACAAGAACATAATTGTTATAAAATTTATGAGATCATCGTCAAGCCCATTCAAAAAGACAAGGGACATGAACACGGAAGTATGATTTAGGAACGCGTCACTTGCACAGCGTATTGGGCAGAGCATCAAGACTGGGAGGCCAGCCCTGTGGTCTAATCTTTAAAGTCAAGGCTGAGTTCAACTTTAATGAATTACTCTTCTTTAGCATTTTCCTTCAAATCAAGGGACAAGGGACAAGGGACAAGAAACTCTTATACTGAAACAACCCTCCAAAACAACTTAGGAGAAGCAAGGTAGAAAGTTACATTTTAATATTAGCATTTTATTCTGATATCGAGCCACAGGTCACATAATTGAGGAGGATCTAACAAAACCGTCAATGTGCTTCAGGAAGTTAGATATTGGAAGTAAAAAAAGATGGCGTGAAGAAACATGACCATAGTCCTTAACCTTTGTTTACGGTATTTCCTCTTCCTCAATCTCATTGTCTGAGGTAAAGGGGATTAAAGCGATCCCCTATCTAGGATCTACCCAGACTCTCTCCAAATCCCCTTCACTGCTAATAAAGATGAGAAACAGAGAAATTGTGAGAAGCCAAGCTGACTTTGCAATACACCCCTCTGTTCAAGTACAGTAATCCCATATGCATTAACTTGATTGGCAGAGGCATAAGATGCTTGGAGGTTTGTTTAATCAATCAACTGGTTTTAGTCATTACTTGTGCAATAATGTATCATTTAATATCTGAACATTTGATACCATGCTGCATAAACACCATTTGTCAGTCATGCCAGGTTCCAGTTGGGACCACAAGGTTCTACTGGCATGTTGTTTAGCAAGGGAATGCTAACAACTGTGATTGAAATAACTTGCATAGCTGAGCTGGGCTCACAGGCAAGTGTTCAGAGGGAATGAGGGAGGTTGCCATGTTACGGCACAATAACCACACCCTCCATATCTGGGGCTTCCCATGGGACTGCAAAGAGCTATGAAAAAGGGGGAATTTTCAGCAGACTGACACTTAAAATAACATTACGTTTATTTTTTATACATTTCAAGTGTTAAGGTGGATCGTAGGGACATTATCAATTGACATTCACTATAGAACTTGGACAGCCTTTAAGGCCTTGATGGAAAACAGCATACAATGTGATGACACCAAAATAGAGTGGAAAAACAGCCCATGGGAATATGTTTTTGCAAAACAATGTTCTGTTAACCTATCTGACAGCTGTTGGTGTTTGCTGTGACCGTCCTTGTTTCCTCAGGCTCTAAAATCACCTGTTTCCAAAGGCCAGGGAAATAACAAAAAAAGGCAGTAACTTGGTATCCAGACAGTGCTCATCTTCAACCCAGTCCACCAGACCCTATTGAGGGTAATGACCATCAGCACTGTCCCTAGCTTAGTCAGGAAATGGAAAAGCTTATCATTGGTAAGCACATCACAGAAGCTGCTTACCACTAATGAAAAGGGGTATTTATTAGGAAGCCAAATCAAATGGGCACAGCCTCAGAGCAGGATCAGCAGCCGGCGTGTGTTCCAACTTCCACAGTGACTTGCAAGAAAGAGAGGGGAGACATGAAAGCAGATAAGGACATAAAGAGAGAGACAGTTTTACCAAAAAAAATAAGGGAAACTATGCAGGGCTTTCACACGTGTTAGCATTAGCTAATGAATATTCTATCCTGGGTGGGCTTAGTGATGTAATGCAGAGCAGTCAGGGAGTCGGCAGCTTCTGAGATCTGCATACGGCAACTGTACAGTACACTCAACCTGTGCAGTGTATCAAGCTACAGGTCTGGCTGAAAGATGTAATTACCAAAACAGCAGGATGTACAGTATGTTCGTCATAGTTACCTATGATAGTCACATAGCTTTTGCCAGTTAAACAGTTAAAATACTTTATATACTTTCACCATGTAAATCCTTTGTAATATTCCTTCATTTTCTCACAGTGATGTTCTGCGCAGTATGTCCAGAGTGGTGCCCCATGGTTGGTGCCCCCTTGTCAACCTCCCACACCCCGGCAGATCATAAAACCACACCCCGCAGCACAAGGACGCATCATAAGGGCAGCACAGCTGCTGCTAGAGTGACTGATGGGGTGGACGCCCCAAATACCTCCTAACAATCCTTGACCTCTCAGATCTTCCAACCATCCCCCCCACCCCCAACCTCAAGATGGCCATCTTCTCCCCAAACACTCAAAAATATTTTTTTTAAAAAGGAGATTACTATAAGATGTCCTTCTGTCTAGATATGCTTGGAGTTATTTGACCCACTCTCTCCCTATTGTCAAGTCTCTCATCTAGGCTAGTGTTTGTTCCACTGTGAGAATAATTACTTTAAGTACATCTACTGTTGCTTCAGAGGAAGACAAGTGAATCCCCTTTGCCATGCTGAACTGAGACTGTGTCTTGAGATCTCCACCAATCCAATAGTCAATAGTCTATGTCTCTGGGGCCTAGAATACAAGTCTACACGACCAGTCGGAGTAGGATGAGGAGAAATGGCTAGACCAGCTGGCCAGAGCTAAAAAAAAAATCCCTAAGTTCCATTAATGCTCATGTTACATGTCAGGAGTTACTTTTTATTATCTCAGAACATACTGGTTTGCAACTGTCACTCTGGGAAACCCCCTACTCATACAGTGAGCATCCTGTTTCAAAAGTGCCAACAAATCACCCCATCGGTCAGCTTGTTCTCATGTTGAGAAAAGCAAAAGGGTTAGCCTACATCATTAAAGGGATTACTACCCAGAGTCAGATTAACTTGTGTTTACCATTTGTCTCTGTGTTCAGTATGAAGGAAGTTAGAGATAGTTTCGCAAATGTTCGCAATTGCGCTAGCACTAGTTAGCAACAGGCTTCATTAGAAAATGCATCGGCGACGTTGTACCCACGGTGAGGGTTCGCTTCTTCCCCAATCAAATGCCCTGGATTAACACAGAGGTTGGCGCTAAACTAAAGAGCAGGGCTACTGAACACAGAGCTATCACAGCCAACCCTGATGCTATGGCCGAAGACAGGAATAAGCACAAGAAGGCCTGCTATGACCTCCGCAGTCATCAAACGAGCAAAAGGAAAATATAGGAATATGGGGGCATCATATTACACAGGCTCCGACGCCCACCACATGTGGCAGGGTTCTACAGTCTATTGCGGATTACAAAGGAAGACCCAACCATGATCTGCCCAACGATGCCTCTCTACAAGACGAACTCAATGCATCTTATGCACGCTTTGACAACATCGAGCCACCCTAGATCCACTCCAATTTGCATACCGCCCCAACAGATCAATTGATGACGCAATCTTAATTGCTCTCCACACTGCCCTCACCCACCTAAATAAGAGGAATACCTGTGAGAATGCTGTTCTTTGACTACATCTCAGCGTTAAACACCATTATCCCCTCCAAGCTCGTCAACAAGCTTAGGACTCTGGGTCTGAACACCTCCCTCTGCAACTGGATCCTGTACTTTCTAACGTGCTGACCCCAGGTGGTGAGGGTAGGCAACAACACCTCCACCACGCTGACCCTTATCACAGGGGCCCCACAGGGGGTGTGTGCTTAGTCCCCTCCTGTACTTCTTGTTCACTTATGACCATGTGGTCACGACTAATCCCATTATCAAGTTCGCTGACAACACGTGTGGTAGGCCTGATCACCGGCGACGATGAGTCACCGTACAAGGAGGAGGTCAGTGTCCTGACAGTGTGGTGCCGGAGCAACAAACTCTCCCTCAACGTCAGCAAGACCAAGGAGCTGATTGTGGACTACAGGAAATAGGGGAGGGGGGGGGGGGGGGCATGCCTCCATAGACATTGACAGGTCGGCAGTGGAGTAGGTAGACAGCTTCAAGTTCCTCTGTGTCCAAATCACTAAAGACTTAAAATGGTTCAAACGCACATTCATGAAGGCGCAAAAGTGCCTCTTCCCCCTCAGGAGGCTGAAAAAGTTAGTCATAGGCTCTGAAATCCTGAAAAGGTACTACTACAGCTGTACCATTGAGAGCATATTGACCGGCTGAATCACTGCTTGGTATGGCAATAGCACCACCCTGGATCGCATGTCACTACAGAGGGTTGTGCAGACAGCTCAGTATTTTACTGGGGCCGAGCTCACTGCCATCCAGGACCTCTATATCAGGCGGTGTGAAAACAAGGCCCGGAAAATCGTCAAAGACGCACGGCAAGAGGTACCGATGCATCAAGTTTGACACCAATAGGCTCTTGAACAGCTTCGATCCCCAAGCAATACGACTGTTAAATAGCTAACAAAATAGCTACACGGACCGACTTTGACCTTTTATTTCAGTATTTGCACTGTCTCTATGCACACTCACAGAGCCCTACACACTCACACTGTCACACCAAAATGCACATAAACGCTCACTCCATCATTTGCTCACTCACAGATAATATGCACATACATTGTTACTGACTCTACACACCTACACATGCAAGCTGCTGCTACTCTGTTTATCTTATATCCTGTTGCCTAGTCACCTTAACCCTATACATATCTACCTCCATCACTCCAGTATCCCTGCACATGTAAATATGGTATTGGAACTGACTTTAAATATTTCCTGTATTATGGTATGCTTACTTACTCGTTTTTTTTTGTTTTCTAGCAATACATCGTTATTGATTATTGCATTGTTGGGCTTTGTGTCTCCAAGAAAGACCTTTCACTGTACTTGTGCATGTGACATTGAAACTTAAAACTTGAACTTTCGTGGTATCCACGAGTTCATTGGAGGCTGTGGAACTAGATAAAAGGGCTCACTGACAAAATCCCAAAGTATCCCTTTAACATTTCACTTATCAATCAAGTATATATATATCCTGTAGATGACAGCCTCCCTTCTATTGCTTGTAAAAAATGTAGTCACAAAGCAAGATTGAACGGCAGCTGCTGATGAAGTTTTTTTATTTTGTCCATCCGAGAGGTCCTAGTGCCTTCAACGTTTGATCTTTTCAAATCAAAATTGCATTTGTCTCGTATACATATTTTGCAGATGTTATCACAGGTGCAGCGAAATGCTTATGTTTCTAGCTCCCACAGTGCAGTAATACCTAACAGTATAAAAGAACACAGAAATCCCAAAAATATCAGAACGAGCAATGTCAGAGTCTAGAATATAAATATAAAATGGTATGAATGGACAGTATATGAATAGAAAGGTGTATACAGCAGTAGTTATATAGGATGAGCCTTGACTAGAATACAGTATATACATATGAAGTGGGTAGAACAATATGTAAACATTATTAAAGTGACTACGCACATAGGGTAGCAGTCTCTAAGGTGCAGAGTATCGGGTGGTAGCCGGTTACTAATAGTGACTAAGGTTCAGGGCAGGGTACCGGAAGGAGGCCGGCTAGTGGTGACTGGAGGCCGGCATGTTCATTCCTGTTACCTGAAAACTTGAAATAGGCCTCTGGGCCAAATAGTCAGACAGTTTTAAGACATGAGCGAAAGCACACAGCAATCCAAATCTGAGAGTTATCCCCAGTGGTGTCTTTGCCAGCCAAGGAAAGTGAGCCCACAAGTCTCAACCAATCAGATGGCAGGGTTTTTAGAGGAAGCAAAGATGGTGTTGGTGGTAGCCACCCACAAAAATGTAAAAGCCTTTTACCAGACATTGTGTTGAAGACATACTACTGGGAATGAGACTGTATTCCCCCTTGCCAACAAATCACATCCCCCACTCTATTGCAAAGTGATCTGAGGGTAATGTGATATTGTGCTCATGGAAAAAGCACTTGGACTAGCAGATGGCCTGCTATTCAAGAATGTCCGTCTGGGTTTTGAACAGCAAAACAAGTGAAAGAGTAAGAGCTCGAAGGTCATGCCCATGGCCATTTTACTACAAAGTCTTCCTGTAATGATGTTACTGGGATAGGGTAAGATGCTGGATAATCAAAGCCCTAATCCAACGTAATCAAATTACATCTGATCAGCCAATACACCTAGAAAAAGGTTGTCCTTTGGTATACAAAAATATATATAAATCTGGTTTTGTTTATTGCACTTCTGGATTACCTACACAGGGTAAGAAAGTGAAAACCGAATGGGGTGGGAAAGAATGAAAGCACCATCTCAATAGGGTTTATTAGGTGCAAAACAGGATTTTGGGGGATTTTAAACAAAGCCTCTTCTAGCCTGATCACAGCTGAAAATGTGATCCTTTATAAACATTGGCCACTGTATGAATAAAGTTTGAATATTACGCAATAATTTCCTGCAGTAGAAAGAAAAAGAAAGGGAGTGGCTATGTAAAACAATATACACTTCCACTGTTAGGCTAGAATTGTAGCCCCTGTTAAAAGATAAGACCAAACCTTTTCAGAATCACACCTAGGCAAACATACAGATATGTACAAATTCAACTGATTTTGCCAATGGCAAGTTGTAAGCTAATTTCAAAGGGGGAACAACAGCTTTAGACAGTTAGGAAGAGGATGTGTCTGTCTGTATCCAAAAGATTATGACAGCAGCTGAAAATGGCATTTGAAAAATCACACAACACATCCAGTTGCAGTATTCAGGTGACAGTGGAGCCCAACTGTGTCAGCTGGATCATCCTCTCATCAATCCCTACATATGGGAGAAGGAGAATGGCATGCTGGCAGCTTTACTTGCATAATGTCAAAAAGTGATGGTGGTACATCAATAGTTTGTCTGATAATTGCCAAATGATAGTCAGACAATACACAAACAAAACATTTGTTTTGATGGTCTATGCCTAGACAGTTTGAACAACGACCCAGAGTGGAATAATCACACTAGACAACTGTATCCACTGAGCAATTCAATACAATCATACGCAAAACCAGTTTTTATTTCAAGGATACCTTCATTCGGTGCAGGGGTTAGTGTTAAAAACGTTTTAACAAAAGTCTCATGGACAAATGGATGTATTGAGTGATATTACATTCGACTTGGACTTGTTTTTTGACAACATAGGAACTTTTAAAGTATTGCAACAACGTAATATATTATTGCACCTTCCCATCTTAAAAATCTATGGAATGAGGTTACATTTGAAACTCTAGCCCGTAATGTGTTTCATTCAACGTAGTCCGAATTGTCGCATTTTATTTATCCTCTAGGTTATAATGTTTATTAGGCACTAAAAACAACTTTAAGTAAATTTTAGTTTTAAAGGGACTCAAATCAAACTGTATTCTTACCTTAAAAAGTACGATGTCACGGAGTCTCGATGTGAGCTCCCCGGCGTTATAAGCGAGAGAAAAGTGTCTGTTCTCCAGCTAATCCAAATGCAAATTGTTTGACAAATTATTCTAAAAACGTGCGTTTACTTTACTGCCCCTTCCTATTCTTTACCGAGCAGCACTGTGTCAGTTGTAGTATGGTACATTCGTTGTCTTTGAGGATCCCCACAGCTGACAAGCCGCTTGGTTTGCGCACGGGTAGTTCAGAGGAACAGTTACTACAACGAACAAGCCCAAGCTGAGTGGCAGACTTCTTTCTAGGCATATCTGGGAGTGGGCAACTTATTTTGTAGAAGCGCAATTGCTTCGTCCCGCAGTGAGCCATTGTTTACAGACAAGCACTAAGCGCAATAAATGAATGACATCGTCGAACTTTCACAAAAAAGTTAAATACTTGAAATAATGGATAATTTTATCCTCATTTTAATTATATTCGTTATATAATGACTTAGCAAATTCCCATACGTAGGCCTATCCCCTGCCCAAAAAACAAGTGTTACCACCGCAAACATAGTTAGTTATAAACAACAAAGAACGGTATAAATTCACAGTTCCAGGTGGTAATACAGGAGGAAATTCAATGATAGCATCACCTCAAAATCTGTATGTAGTCCTATGTGATTTGAGCCTCCTCTGGTGGTTGCCAGTGGGACTGAAAGCACAGTTACACAAAAAATAACCTAACGTACCTGGCGAGGAAAAAATATTAAATAACAGATTTGATTACCGCTCATAATTGTATAGCATGTCTTTCATTCTTTACTTGTGTAGGAACCATTTTTGCCTCCTACTTATGTGCTTTTTTGTGTTGCGATGTCATTGTATATTACACTTAATTTGTTGCCTAAAAGACTCAAACTGATTTCTTCCGCTGCTCTATGTTTTGATACATGCTTCAGTGTGACTGCCATCATCTAATTCAAATGTTGTATAACACCACTCATGTCAAAATCATTGGATAATTTCTAACCAATCAGAGTATCAAAGCCAATGACGCATTTTCAAAACACTGCTTAACCATGTGTGTTCTTGCTCTGGCTCAACCCATCAACTTCTGGGACCAATCAGAATGGTTTGAATGTGTTCGTGGTCTAGATATCATCTCTGGAGGTACTGTGGGTTTCTTTGCGGAGAAGAAACTGAGGGATTTAGATTAATCTGGACACACTTCGACCCTTCATTGCCCATCCAACTAGCTTGTGATGCTAGTCCCTATGATGTGGGAGCAGTCATGTCCTATGTTCCGGTGAAGAGAAGCCAATTGCTTTCGCATCAAGGACATTGTAGAAAGCAGAAAGTAACAAAGCAATAGAAGGGA
The DNA here is from genome assembly GCF_002021735.2 of Oncorhynchus kisutch. Classification (NCBI taxonomy): domain Eukaryota; kingdom Metazoa; phylum Chordata; class Actinopteri; order Salmoniformes; family Salmonidae; genus Oncorhynchus; species Oncorhynchus kisutch. The sequence goes on along the minus strand of NC_034197.2, from coordinate 6,610,859 downwards.
AGCCCTAGGAATAGTTTTTGGAGTGCGTACATTTCACCAGTATTTGTGCAGGAGGAAGTTCACCCTTCTTACTAATCATCCTACAGATCATTGTCCACTGACTAGCATCTTTGTACTGCATACAGCAAGCAAGCAATGCAAAGGTGGGCTTTGTTGTTGTCAGCATACACCTACGACATCAAGTGCAACAAGTCAGAACTGTAATGCTAAGCAGATGGACTTTCCAGGTTACCACTACCTGTGGTCAAGACGTAGTCATGCCAAGTTGACATCTTCATCACAAGTGCGGAGAAACAACAGAAACGAACTGGTGTTATCTGAAGTGATGGACATCATCATCCAAGGTAAAGCCGCAGGAAATGCTCCGGAACTGAAACCTTACCTTTCCAGTTGTCTGCTGTGGGGGAGGAAAGTTATCATTCCGCCTTTGCTGAGGAAACCAGCGAAGGCAGAATGAAATGCGAATCAAATGGTTTGCATGAAGGAAATCACACAAAGCTACTTTTGGTCTGGATTGGATGGAGACATTGAGGAGAAAGCAAAAACATGTTCCCCATGCTAAAAGGTTCACAACGTACCTCAACTTGCAGCTCTTCATCCATGGGATTGGATGGAGGAGGCATGGAAATGCATGCATGTCAACTTCACAGGTTCAGTCGAAGTTTGTTTCTCGTGGTCGTGGATGCTCATAGAAAGTGGCCAGTGGTTGCCATCCTGAGATCTACTGCTGAGAAGACCATTGAGAAGCTTGTGGAAGTGTTTAGTCGGTTTGGATCGCTACTCCAACTCGTTAACAACAACGGACCACAGAAATGTCCAAAGAAATGGCCTCGTTCCTACAGGTGAATGCCGTACAGCACATCAGGTCTGCACCGTATCATCCATCAACCAACGGGCTGGTGGAGAGGTTTGTGCAGACCATGAAACATGACTTGAAAGCGTCTCAGGGTCAAGGGAAATGGCACCAATGCTTTAACAGCTTCCTGCTATCCTACAGGAACATGCCACGTACAACCACCAAGGCTTTTTCTGTATCACTACTCATGAAGAGAGAGCTACGCACAAGTTTCAACCTACTCAAACCTTTGAACGCAAAGGAGACAGTGTGACAACATGAACTGAGCGGGCTCCCGAGTGGTGCAGCGGTCTAAGGCACTGCATCTCAGTGCTAGAGGCATCACTACAGACCCTGGTTCAATCCTGGGCTGTTGTCACATTTGGCCATGATTGGTGGTCCCATAAGGCGGTGCACAATTGGCCCAGCATTGTTAGGGTTTGGACGGGGTAGGCTGTCATTGTTAATACTAATTTGTTCTTAACAGGCATGCCTAGTTAAAAAAATATAAATAATTAAAGGACAGAGCTTTCAAACCTGAAGAAACTATCTAGGTACTACCTCAACAGACCAAAGTGGGTTCCTGCTACAGTCATTGCTCAGACTGGTCTTGTGTCCCACACTGTCCAGACTTCAGAGGACTTCATCTGGAAAAGACACACAGATAAGTTACTGTTGAGTACTGTGAGTGGACCAGAACTGTTACCGGGTGACATCCTGTCCCAGCAGTCATCACCTAGGGGCTCACAGTCACCTTTTCAGTACTGTTGTTCATAATGGGGGCAATTTAAGAAGGAATGGAGGAGATTTTGTATATTGGGGTTATGCCGCAGAGCATCATGGGAGTTGTGGTATGTTGAGATGATCACGTTCGAGATAAAAGGATGAACTGAATTCTTGTATCATTATTATTGAATTGTTATAAAGACGTTATGAAACCCACGAGACATCCTGATACATTAATAAATATGTACTGTGTTAATTATGGCATGTTTAACTGCCTGAAATATCCACTGTAGTTTGCATAGATCACAGGCGAACTGATGAAGAATTGGTAGCTAGCTAGCTACCCATCAAGGCTGATAATTATGAAATTACAAGCTAGCTATTGATTTGTGTAGTTATCTGGTTTTGTCTGTATTGGTCAAAGGTAATGCAGTAGCAATGAGTGTGCAGTGCTTCAAAAGTCATTTTTGATGAGTTCTCCACACTCTCATCTTCACAAGACTACTAAATAGAACGTCCTTGGAGTGAGGAGCACGAACAACCAGTGACACATGTCATTACATGCAGCATCCAATCTACTGGCATGTCAGGGGGGTGGCATTGTCTCACATCAGAAAGAGAAACTGCGCTGGCTCCTGGCAAGTGCATGTAGCATTAGATTGAAGCCATCTGACATGAGACAATGGGGGGGGTTCTAGAAATGTAACGTCCAGTAAAATGTAGGCGTGGCTTACAGCGCTTACATTTTATTGGCTGTTATTTTTATTTTTTTAATGTTATTATTTCACCTTTAGTTAACCAGTTAGAGCAGTTGAGAACAAGTTCTCATTTACAACTGCGACCCGGCCAAGATAAAGCAAAGCAGTGAGACACAAACAACAACACAGAGTTACACATGGAATAAACAAACGTACAGTCAATAACACAATAGAAAAAAATCTGTATACAGTTTGTGAAAATGAGGTAAGATTAGGGAGGTAAGGCAATAAACAGGCCATAGTGGTGAAATAGTTACAATTTAGCAATTAAACACTGGAGTGATAGATGTGCAGAAGATGAATGTGCAAGTACAGATACTGGGGTGCAAAGGAGCAAAAAAATAAAAATAATAATAACAATATGGGGGTGAGGTAGTTGGATAGGCTATTTACAGATGGGCTATGTACAGGTGCAGTGATCTGTGAGCTGCTCTGACAGCTGATGCTTAAAGTTAGTGAGGGAGATATGAGTCTCTAGCTTCAGTGATTTTTGCAATTCGTTCCCAGTGAAATATACCTGCTGGAGCACGTGCTATGGGTGGGTGCTGCTATGGTGACCAGTGAGCTGAGATAAGGCAGGGCTTTAACTAGCAAAGACTTATAGATGACCTGGAGCCAGTGGGTTTGGTGACGAATATGAAGGGAGGGCCAGCCAACAAGAGCATACAGGTCGCAGTGGTGGGTAGTATATGGGGCTTTGGTGACAAAATGGATGGCACTGTGATAGACTGCTAACAATTTGCTGAGTAGAGTGTTGGAGGCTATTTTATAAATGACATCGCCAAAGTCAAGGATCGGCAGGATAGTCAGTTTTACGAGGGTATGTTTGGCAGCATGAGTGAATGCTGCTTTGTTGCGAAACAGGAAGCTGATTTTAGATTTCATTTTGGATTGGAGATGCTTAATGTGAGTCTGGAAGGAGAGTTTACAGTCTAACCAGACACCTAGGTATTTTTAGTTGTCCACATATTCTAAGTCAGAACCATCCAGAGTGGTGATGCTGGACAGGCGGGCAGGTGTGGGTAGCGATCCGTTGAAGAGCATGCATTTAATTTTTGTCTGAGAAGTAATTAGTGAACCAAGCAAGGCAGTCATTGAGAAACCAAGACTGTTGAGTCTACCGATAAGAACGTGGTGATTGACAGAGTCGAAAGCCTTGGCCAGGTCGATGAATACGGCTGCACAGTATTGTCTTTTATCGATGGCGGTTATGATATCGTTTAGGACCTTGAGCGTGGCTGAGGTGCACCCATGACCAGCTCTGAAGCCAGATTGCACAGCGGAGAAGGAACGGTGGGATTCAAAATGGTCGGTGATCTGTTTGTTAACTTGGCTTTCGAAGACCTTAGAAAGGCAGGGTAGGATAGATATAGGTCTGTAACAGTTTGGGTCTAGAGTGTCTCCCACTTTGAAGAGGGGGATGACCGTGGCAGCTTTCCAATATTTGGGGATCTCAGACGATACGAAAGAGAGTTGAACAGGCTAGTTGAACAGTTGAACAGGCTAGTAATAGGGGTTGCAACAATTGCGGCTGATCATTTTAGAAAGAGAGGGTCCAGATGGTCTAGCCCAGCTGATTTGTAGGGGTCCAGATTTTGCAACTCTTTCAGAACATCAGCTATCTGGATTTGGGTGAAGGGGAAACATTGAAAGTCAATATATATAAAAAATATTTAAATAAATAAAAAGAGTTCTTAACAGGGCGTGTTTTTTTTACCCTCGCAGGTGTCGTCTCCTTCAGACATGAGCTCGTCGTCAGAGCAGATGTTGAGCACGTTAACCAGCATCTCTGTCACTTTCTCGCCTACAAAGGGCAGAGACCAGGTGAAGACATCCATGAAGTTGGGCAGCCAGTAGGGGTTTGGCAAGTTGCTGTGGGGTGCAGGGCTGTTGAACGGGGTTAATCTAGCCGTTTCAGCTAATATAAACTTCTGCAGACTTCCAAAGGAGCAATAATGTGATTTGGAGGTATGGTAATGCAATACTACCTCAGGAAGATAACTGAAATTACAATTACAATGGTTTTCAATGAGGAACATTTGGAATTTAAATAAGAATTTGGTTTGCTTTCTGAATTGACTGGAATTTAAATGGAATTGACCCCAACCCTGGGGTGCATTCAGTTCGGATCAACATTTCCTACCGTAAGTTTGTACCGAACTACATGTTTTCCCAAAATGGTGCACACTGTTCTTTTGAGGTATATTTACTCCCATTTGGTGGGTGTGGCCTGATCAATATGGGTGTGACCATTTGAAATCGCAAAACTCATGCAGCACACCTCCTTACACAATCACCCTCTGGGCCACATCGTTCGCCAACTGTTTTTTTAGTACAGTACCGTTTCCGTATTAATTAAACGATGAACACCACTCTGTCATATTGAATGCACCTCAGGTATGCCCAGGTATGGAGAGCATGTTAGTCAAAGAGAGTAAACGACCCACTCCCAAATGGACCCCTAAGCCCTACACACTAATCTGAGAGGATGTTACACGTGTAAGCAATATCCCACTGGGCACACAGTGGTAGAATCAACGTTGTTTCCATGTAATTTCAATGAAATGTACTGCTTCCTACAGTTATGGAATGTTTTCTCAGGAGAATAATTAATTTGCTGAGCCTTCCTGATGACCTGGATGGAATTATGTGATCCCTCCTTAACCCATAGGAAGTCCCACCAAGTTGACTAAAATAGCTTTGGGGCGCTAGAGCTGTCTATCTCTGTCTATGGTATACATACAGGTTTAAAATCTCTGTGGTATAGTTATTACAGTGCTCACTGTAACACCTTGGAAAAAATAATAATAATAATTTAAATAACTGATTGGATTCATAAAGTGCCTTTCCACCTACAGTCAATGCTCAAAGTTCAATAAAATGTGCCTACGGTGTTTAGATCTGCCTTTACGGAATTAGCCTATTGGTATGTTTTTATCTTAGTGGCTAATAAACGGACAAAACAAAAGACCCAACCAAAGATGGACATTTGAAAAATGGTTGTTTTGCATGTATGAACACATTTTGCAATCTCACATGTCTCACAAAACTACTTTTCAGATAATCACACATTACATTGAAAAAAATTATACTCAATGGAATCCAGCTTTATCTTTATCTATTCAGTTTTTTCCCATTTTACAGTGACCTGGACTCATTCAGGACCTCTTAAGGATTAGCCCCTTTCTTAAATTTTTGCCTAAAATGACATACCCAAATCTAACTGCCTGAAGCTCAGGCCCTGAAGCGCGGATATGCATATTCTTGGTATCATTTGAAAGCAAACACTTGGAAGTTTATGGAAATGTGAAATGAATGTAGTATAACACAATAGATCTGGTAAAAGATAATACAAAGAAAAAACCAACCGTTTGTTTGTATTTTGTTGTACCATCATCTTTGAAATGCAAGAGAAACGCCATAATGTATTATTCCAGCCCAGGTGCAATTTAGTGTATGTGCAAAGATTTAGACTGATCCAATGAACCATTGCATTTCTCTTCAACATTTTGTATCAAGACTGCCCAAATGTGCCTAATTTGTTTATTAATAACTTTTCATGTTCAATATTGTGCACGCTCCTCAAACAATAGCATGGTATTATTTCACTGTAATATCTACTGTAAATTGGACAGTGCAGTTAGATTAGCAAGAATTTAAGCTTTCTGCCAATATCAGAGACGGTATGTCTATGTCCTGGGAAATGTTCTTGTTACTTACAACCTCATGCTAATCGCATTAGCCTACGTTAGCTCAACCGTCCCGTGGAAGGGACAACGATCCGGAAGAAGTTTTTTAATAATGTAGTGGACTTTTTTTTATCCCACTTGACTAGAGGAATGTAATCTAGGCCTATTTGACAGTGTCACATCTGCTCCCGCTCCCCCTCTCAGGTGCTCGAGGTCACCAGTTCACTCATCATTACGCATGCCTGCCACCATCGTTACGCACACCTGCGCTTAATTATGGGACTCACCTGCACTCCATCATGTCATTTACCTCCCCTATATCTGTCACTTCCTCAGTTTCATTTCCGAGTCAGCATTGATGTTATGTTTCTCCTGTCCAGACGCTGTTCTTGTTAAGTTTCATGTTTATTTATTATTAAATGCACGCCCTGTACTTGCTTCTCGTCTCCAAGCATCTGTCGTTACAGAACCGTTACAGACGGAGTGCCCTGCAGTATGCTTGCTTTATGCCCAATACATCTGTCCCTCACTTTGGCTGCTGATCATTCAATCTAGCTTTGAATCATAAACTTTTTGTATTGACCGATATTTTTGCCAGGAGGGTCTATAGGATGCCCATGTTCCACTAATGGTAAGAACAAGATTGATATCCCTTAGTAAATAATTTAATGGGGTCAGACAAAGGTGGAGGGTCTTATAACGTATCTATGGTTTTTACAGTAGCCTTCAAGTTGTAATACACCGCAGATACTAGTTACAGTTTTTGATTGGTCCATGGTTGGTAGTACAGAAAACTTAGATTAATACTATACTGTAAATGTGATCTGTGTGACTGCTTTACTCTGTCGGCAATCTGTGCATGACTTTGACCTCTACAGAGACATTTAGCAGGAACAAGATGCACTATTAATACCAGATCTCACAAACCAACTCAATCCTGTTTTTTACACATCTGATCGAACAGAAGAGTAAGAGGAATTTGGCAGCTTTTTGCAGTATTTGGAATGGTGCTACAGAAAGAGCAGCAATATTTTAGGCTACTATACTAGTAGGCCTATGTATGAGTTTTATACAGAGCCTTCGACAGGTGAGTGTGTACACAGTGCAGTGGGAATGCCATTTACATCACGTGAGGTGGGGTGGGGTCTCACAGTTGTAGGCTACCTCTGCTTACCTGTCATATCGAAACCTCAAGGCTATGAAAATTCACCAATAGGTACCACACTGGTTTGAACTAGATCGACATATTTTATTGACAAAATGGAATCGCCTGTGAAGACAGGTTTCCATAGACTGGAGATAAAGAAAACAACATGGGATGTTCCAGAGCAATATATCGCGCTGAAAGCAGTTGGCTCGGGCGCTTACGGGACAGTATGGTGAGTGAAGGGGCTTTGTGAAGGGGCAATTATTGGTAGCTTTCCTGGAATAACTTCTCGCCAAACCAGCATGCATTTTATATACTTTAAAATATAGAACATAAACAGAATAAGGGAATAACTTTACCTAAGCCTATAATTGTTTATTCATTTCTTATTAGTTACATACGCAAAATTCTACAATATTGGATATTGTGTAATATCAGCTTGTTGTTCCATTTTTTTCCCATAACAAAAGACTCAGGACACTGCTAAACAGAGGCACTATTGCCTCAAGGAAATTAGCCAATTGAAGCAGGTCTCGAGATGAGACTAATTTTGCACTCCCAACCTGGAGCGAGCCCCATATTAACACATCTTGAAACCCAGTTTTACCTCTGCCAGATATCGGTAATATAGAATGAACACACAAGCGTCTGAAATGTTATTTGTAGTACTACTTATAACAATTCGTCAAACTGACATGATAGCTACTCAAAGATTCTGTAACCTTTGATCTATACTGACTTGAAGTATCTCTATTGGCATTGAGAGTAACCATTCTATATCCCCCTTGCCTACATTCTGTGACAGAATTCTTCTATCCAACACGAATGTTATTTGACTTTGAACTTGTTTTATTCATTAGTTCTGCTATTGACCAGCAGACTAAGGAGAAGGTGGCCATAAAGAAGCTCTATCGTCCCTTTCAGTCCCTAATCCACGCTCAACGGGCCTACCGTGAACTAAGACTGTTACGCCATATCCAGCATGACAATGTAAGTCCTTATTACCTACTATAATAATGGACATCTGAGATACACTCCCCTGGACAGAGATTCCAGACACTCAAACATGAAAAGCCATCACAATGCAGTAATTGTCATTCATTCTACTTCATCTCAGGATAATTTGTAGTTTTAAACTAATCTGTATGTTGAATATCAGTCACCCAAAGACGTCCAGTTTTATTCCTTTGCCTCCTTCCTATGTTTATTTATGTTTGGTGGAGAGGAATAGCCCCTCTTATGGGCCAGTGTTTTCACTCAACATATTCAAAGAGCACTTGTACTTCCTCAGGCCTACTTGAATTAGTATTACTGCAATGTATATGTTTGTGTGGTCACTTTTTGTGGGAATAAACTCTTCATTACTTTCCTTCTTCCTGTTGTTTTCCTTAAGGTGATCAGCCTCCTCAATGTCTTCACACCTGATTTCTCCCTGGAGAAATTCCAGACGTTGTAAGTGGGGAGCTGTGAACCACATTCCTCTGACAGTTGTCACAGCTTGTTGAGACAGGCTGCTGAGAGTGTATCATGAAGTTTGAATTTGATTGTGCATGTGTGTGTACTTGTTTTCCTACATTATTAGGACCCCAATGTCCTAAAATGTTAACCGAATGTTCTCAATTTGTTCAAATGCTATTTAAAATTTAAGGATTAGGTTTTGGGATTAAGGTCAGGTTCAGGGTTTTTCAGGTTAAGTTTAGGGTTAGGTTAGGGTTAGATTTAGGGTTAGGGGTTAGGGAAAATACGATTTTTAATTGTCAAACATTTTTACACTCCAAAACAAAGCTGTGTGTGTGTGCAGGTTTATTCATGTTTGTTTGTGCTTACTTCGCCTTCGCTCCTTTGTATGTGCTTGTGTATGTGATATAATCTGTTAGCTGAGTTAAAACATATATTTTATGTCTGTGTATGATAGTGTATGATATTACCAGCATTTTTTGTTATGTAATCATTTTATACATTTGTAATGCTTAGTTTGAGGAGGTAGCTTTAGTACATGACGTATTGTATCATTCCCTTTCCCTACTTTATTTCTCTGTCACAGTTACATGGTAACACTGTTTGCATCTGACTTCCCGTCTCTCTCCTCCATGTTACAGTTACATGGTAACACTGTTTGCATCTGACTTCCCATCTCTCTCCTCCATGTCACAGTTACATGGTAACACTGTTTGCATCTGACTTTCCATCTCTCTCCTCCATGTCACAGTTACATGGTAACACTGTTTGCATCTGACTTCCCATCTCTCTCCTCCATGTCACAGTTACATGGTAACACTGTTTGCATCTGACTTCCCATCTCTCTCCTCCATGTTACAGTTACATGGTAATGCCCTTTGTGGCTCAGGACCTCGGTCGCATCATGAAGAGCAGGAGTCTGACCGATCGCATCATCGTTTACCTCTTCTACCAGCTGCTACGTGGCCTGAAGGTGTTCACCACTACTAAGAAATCATTGTATTATATGGGGTGGCAGGTAGCCTAGCTGCCAGAGAGGGTGCCAGCAAATAGATGGTTGCCATTTTGAATCCCCGATCTGTGAGGAAAAGGTTATCCATCTGGAAATGAGTTGGCAACCGAAGGTTTGCTGGTATCAAATCCTAGATGCCTTTGCCTGCCGTTGTGCCCTTTAGCAATGCACTTAAACCACACCAAAACACTGCTCCATAGGCGCCCAGTGTGGCAGACCCCTGCTCTGACCTCTCAACCTGTATATGCGTGTATCTTTCAGAAGGGATGGGATAAAGCAGAAGTCAAATTTTGGTTGGACCTTGATTTTAATCTTAAATCGTAATCTTATATTCACCTGAAGATAATGTTTCTTTACATTTTCCTATCCCTTAGTATATCCATTCTGCAGGGATCATCCATCGGGTTTGTATTAGGTTCTTATGAATATACTTGAAATACATTTCTAAGTACATTTGAGTGGCCAGATCATATAAGATCCTATGTTTTTTTTTTTTTATGTATTCTTCAGGACCTAAAACCTGGTAACCTTGCTGTGAATGAGAACTGTGAATTAAAGGTAATTAAGAATTTGGCAAAATTCTTTAATTATTAATTGTTTAATTATACTGAACCTTTTATTGTAAAACCTTCAGACAGTAAGATAAACATAATGTACTTGATTTAGGAAGATAACACACTGGTGTTTAATGACTACACATTATTGTTTGATTGTTGTGGTTACGTATTAGCCTCTCTTTTTATAAGCTTCAATTGACTTTTCTTTCACATTCCCTCGCTTTCTCTTTCTATCTCAGATCCTGGACTTTGGTCTAGCAAGACATGCAGAGAGTGAGATGACAGGCTATGTGGTGACACGCTGGTACAGGTCACCAGAGGTCATCTTCAACTGGATGCACTATAGCCAATCAGGTGACCTATCACCAACACACAATAAATACCTTTTAATTTATTTGGGCTTCACATTCCATGCACTGCATTTCTGGGGTGATCTTACTTTTGTACTGTTGGTTCAGCTGTAGCTCATGTGTTATTTATTCTGTGTGTGTCTGTCACCCTCTCAGTGGACTTGTGGTCTGCTGGCTGCATCCTGGCTGAGATGATAACAGGCCAGGTTCTTTTCCCAGGCAGTGACAGTATCCTCTCAAGTTTCCTCTTAACACCTGTATAACTCACTAAGTTTACATCAACACAAAAACATATATTCTGTACCCCATTTCTTTGTATATTACTGATGTACGTATCATGTAGTTATCTCATGAATTAGTTATCATTCTGCAGTTGCACAAGGGACAACACCAATCACTGATCAGTGCTCTAAGTATTTTGCTTGTAGTGGTTTCTACTGTCTGCCTTGTGTGTCCCTACACACTCCTTGACCATCCTGTTCAGGCATTGACCAGCTGAAGAAGATCCTCAACGTTACAGGAACACCACCATCCTCCCTGGTGCAGAAGATGCAGAGCAAAGATGTAGGCCTACTGTCATCTCAATCTAATGGCAACTGTTCAGCTCGCAACTATTCAACGTAGCTTGGTGTTGAAATCACAAGTATGCTCACTATGGTGGTAACTTGTAAGAAAAGGGAGATAATGTTGAAAAAATACAGTTGACAGTTGACCATTGTTGTTATTGTCTTGCAGGCTCGCTCATATGTACAGAGTCTCCCTATCCAAAAGAAGAAAAACTTCAAGGAGGTCTTTCCCTCCTTGCATGTAAACGGTGAGTTGGTCTATTATCACTGTGCTAATGTTACGTCCTGCATGGTGGTTATGAATATAGAACAGTTGAGGGCTTGCTTGACTCTGTATTCCCTGCACCACTTCCTGATGCCTTCCTTTCACTGTATAATACTCTCTCTCTCTCTCTCTCCCTCCCTCCCTCCCTCCCTCCCTCCCTCCCTCCCTCCCTCCCTCCCTCCCTCCCTCCCTCCCTCCCTCCCTCCCTCCCTCCCTCCCTCCCTCCCTCCCTCCCTCCCTCCCTCCCTCCCTCCCTCCCTCCCTCCCTCCCTCCCTCCCTCCCCCCCCCAGCGGTGAATCTGCTGGAGAACGTGCTGCTGCTGGACCCAGAGACCAGAATGACGGCTAAAGAGGGCCTCTCACACCCCTACCTGGCTGAGTTCCATGACCCAGAATCTGAACCCGACTCCCCGACATACGACGACTCCTTTGAAAGCCTGGAGCTTGACGTGGGAGAGTGGAGTAGTGAGTATATCTTCTCTATGACTGATTACCTGGTTGCACATGTTGATGGCATTTATCCTGAATTTCTCACGATTCTTGGAGACTTACAGTTAAAGTTCTGCAAAGTGTCCCTTTCAGGATATGAACTTCTAAAATTCTAAATGGTGTGATTCCTGTGATACAATTCTAAAATGCTTTGATTTTTCCTGTTAAGGTCTGATCCACATGGAGATTATGGCTTTCGACCCCAGTAACCCCAGTGCAACTGCATTATAGTGGACAGACGCCACAGAGCACTGGCTCCCCCCAGTTTTTGAACCATGGAGTTTAGCATATGAACTGCATGACAAACTAGAATAACATGTTATCACATGTTATAAAAAGTTTGCGTTTCACAACATGGTCTATGACTTTATGAAATGTCATACTGTATGTCAGAATTTTTATGGATTCCTCATATTTAAAGGGAAGGTCATACACACTTTAAAAAAGGTGCTATCTAGAACCTAAAAGGGTTCTTCAGCTGTCCCCATAGGAGAACCCTTTGAAGAAACCTTTTGTGGTCAGGTTACACTGTAAACCTGGTATCGTTTGATTGGTCAATGGTGGTTGGTCTTGGGTTGAAAGGTTACACCTTCAGATTTTATAAATGGAATTACATGGCTTTGTTCTCTCTCTTATCCTGTTTCCAGCCATGGAGGAAGGTTGTATGATCAATTCTAATTTCCTAGGCTTCTATTCTACTCTGGCCTAGTAAGCATCTCTTTGTACATGCTTTGTCTCGCAAGTTAACCTTAGGATCTATATGCCTAGAATTATGCTTTGTTAATGTCAGTATAACTTTTTTTTTTTTTTTTACAAAGTTATTAAATAATACTTGCTTTGATATTCGCTTCTCATGACCATTCATTGATCTTAGTCTGCTAAATGGATAATACTTGACTGCACATGGTTCAACTGTCGTCTCTTGCATATTGCTAATCATCTTAACGGAGTCGGATAAACATGCGAGGTATTTATAATATGTGACCGACCAGCTCAAATGGGTCTTATGTAACAGAATTTGAAATGGTGTTTTTTACATTGGATAAAAGTAGAGACTCAGAGCTACAAAATGGTATATCATACACTACAGTTGAGGAACAATGGGAAAGTTATTCTGCTTTGAAAGTTGATAAACTTGTAAACTCACTTTTGAGAAAATGGCCTGAATGTTTTGGTACTACTACTGGAGAGCCCTTCTTTGTTCACACCCTCTTAAGCTTTAGCCCCACCCATCTCTTTAAGGGTTGATCCGAGTGCTCTGTACTAACAGCAGTCAAGCACCCAAGCTAACTTGCTAGCTACTTCCAGACACAAATGAGAGAACAGCTCACTGAAAATCACTTGCCCGAGCAGAGCTGCTGTTATATTACCCATAGCGTTGCTGACTGCAACTGTGCTGTCAGATTGTAAATTCCAGAGCGTTCAGAGAGCGCACACTGGATGCTCTGGCTGATGAGTAGGGTTGATTCTAACGTTCTGTTCTCACAACGGTAGTCAAGCACTCAAACTAACTGGCCATGCTGCTGCTCCAGTTTCAACTTCCACCTGACTGTGCTGCTGCTCCAGTTTCAACTGTTCTGCCTTATTATTATTCGACCATGCTGGTCATTTATGAACATTTGAACATCTTGGCCATGTTCTGTTATAATCTCCACCCGGCACAGCCAGAAGAGGACTGGCCACCCCACATAGCCTGGTTCCTCTCTAGGTTTCTTCCTAGGTATTGGCCTTTCTAGGGAGTTTTTCCTAGCCACCGTGCTTCTACACCTGCATTGCTTGCTGTTTGGGGTTTTAGGCTGGGTTTCTGTACAGCACTTTGAGATATCAGCTGATGTACGAAGGGCTATATAAATAAATTTGATTTGATTTGATTTGATTTGGCTAACATTGGCTAGCTTGCTAACTACTTCCAGACACAAATGAGAAAACGCCCTACTCTAACCATTTTACTCACCCTAGCAGAAATGGTTAGGCTATTTTCATGTTATCCAGAGCGTTGGTGACTGTAACTGTGCTGCTGGCAACAATTTAATTACGCTTTTTGCCACGTTTACTGACACCGGCCATATTCATTGGGTGTTGAGCGTTCGTAAATTCATCAGTTATTCTGCGCTCTGGCACACTCAGATGAGTCTTTTGTTAATAATCTTAAGGATCCACCCCAATTATTGCCTAAAATGACATTCCCAAATCTAACTGCCTGTAGCTGGCCACTAGATTATATTTTACCAGATCTAATATGTTATATTCTCCTACATTCATTTCACATTTCCACAAACTTCAAAGTTTTTCCTTTCAAATGGTTTCAAGAATATGCATATCCTAGATTCAGGTCCTGAGCTCAGGCAGTTAGATTGGGGTATGTCATTTTAGGCAAAAATTGAAAAAGAGGGGTGGATCCTTAAGAGGTTTTAAGAACAAATTCTTATTTACAAATACGGCCTACCCCGGCCAAACCCGAAAGACGCTGGGCCAATTGTGCGCCGCCCTATGGGACTCCCAATCACAGCCAAATGTGATACAGCCTGGAATCAAACCAGGGACTGTAGTGACGCCTCTTGCATTGAGATGCAGTGCCTTAGACCACTGCGCCACTCGGGAGCCCTGTAATGACAAACCTGTCCCTTACTGAGTCTGTAAAATCAACATGTTTCAAGCAGACCACCATACTCCCTGTGCCCCAAGAACGCCAAGGTAACCTTCGTAAATGACTACCGACCTGTAGCACTCAAGTCTGTCGTCATGAAGTGCTTTGAAAAGCTGGTCATGGCTCACATCAATACCATTATCCCAGAAACCCTAGACCCACACCAATTTGCAATACCACCCCAACAGATCCACAGACTCCAACACCATCACTAAGTTCGCCGTGGTAGGCCTGATCACCGTGGTAGGCCTGATCATCGACAACGATGAGACAGCCTATAGGGAGGAGGTCAGAGACCTAGCAGTGTGGTGCCAGGACAACAACCTCTCCCTCAACAGGATCAAGACAAAGGAGATGATTATGAACTACAGAATAAGGAGGACCGAACATGCCCCCATTCTCATCGAAAGGGCTGTAGGAGCAGGTTGAGAGCTTCAAGTTCCTTGGTGTCCACATCACCAACAAACTATCATGGTCCAAACACACCAAGGTCAGTCTGGAAGAAGGCACAACAACGCCTATTCCCCCTCAGGAGACGGAAAAGACTTGTCATGGGTCCTCAGATACTCAAAAAGTTCAAAGTTCTACGGCTTCACCATCAAGATCATCCTGACTGGTTGCATCACTGCCTGTTATGGCAACTGCTTGGCCTCCAACCGCAAGACACTACAGAAGCTAATGCGTATGGCCCAGTACATCACTGGGGCCAAGCTTCCTGCCATCCAGGATTCAGGATGCTACCGGAGCGCCAAGTCTATGGCCAAAAGGCTCCTTAACAGCTTTTACCCCCAAGACATAAGACTCCTGAACAGCTACTCAAATGGCTACCCAGACTTATTGCCCCCCCCCCCCCCCCCCCCCCTCTTTTACGCTGCTGCTACTCTCTGGTTATTATCTATGCATAGTCACTTCAATAGCTCTACCTACATGTACATATTACCTGAATTACTCGACTAACCTGTGCCCCCCGCACATTGACTCTGTACTGGTACCCCCTCTATTTAGCCACTGTTATTTTACTGCTGCTCTTTAATTATCTGTTACTTAACACGTATTTGTAAGCTAGCATTTCACTAAAAGGTTGTATTCGACGCATGTGACAAATACAATTCAGATTTGATTTGTAGTGTTCTATATTAAACTCTAGTATTCTATAGTAAAATATATTATTGTTTCATGTGGGTAAAATGAAAGATTATGTTAGATACCTGTTAGAACACCTGATTATGTTAGAACACCTGTTCAGTATGATATTATGACTGTATGCTGCCCTCTATTCTCACTAGAGGGCAGCATAAGCCGAGGGATTCGTTTTTGTGAATGGGTTAGATAGGTCAAGATGTCACTTCACTTGTGGTACGGTAGACATATGCATATCTTACATTTAGTTAAAGTTGTCTGCCTGTAGCCTACCTGTCAAAATTGAAGCAGATATAAGTATTTCTATTATATATTGGTATTGTTACCCTGTAAGCAGTTTATGGACAAGGTATGATAGCATGAAGCACGGAAATGCTAATACAGGTACCATTGACTTGCATTGGATTTCTGACACAAATGCTAAAAAGGCAGCATTTGAAACAACTCCCAGGTAAACAAAACCAAAGTATAGCATACCTTGTCCATAGACTGCTTACAGGGTAAGGGGAAAATATATAATTTTGTAATTTGGGTGAACTATCCCTTTAATAATTTGGCGTTTATCTATAGTTTATAGTGATGATAGATCCCTTTACGTTGTGTCAGAGGCCTTAACGGTTATATATTATCTGGGTATGCACCATGTAACATCTTTTATCCATGGGCATTAAATAAATACAAGGTGTTGAGTCATAAGGATTACGTTTTTGCGTTTACTTGCCAAAGTGGATTAAACTGTCAAGAAGGCATTTTACAGTGTTTGAGTTCATTTAAATTAACTCTTTAAGAACATTTATACTGTTGTTGCTTTAAGTAATCCTATAAGCCCTGTCAGTAAAGTCATTGTTTCTCCTTCTTCTGATGGATACTCAACTGACAATTTGAATACTGTTGTTGCTTTAAGTAATCCTATCAGCCCTGTCAATAACGTCATTGTGTCTCATTCTTCTGAATGATACTCATCTGACCCCGAATCTAGAGCTATTTTCTACCCAATTGTCTGACCGTCTATGTAAATAGATTTTTTTTTAAATATTTTTTTTATTAACTAGGCAAGTCAGTTAAGAACAAATTCTTATTTACAAGGAAGACCTACCGGGAAACAGTGGGTTACCTGCCTTGTTCAGGGGTACAACGACAGATTTGACCTTGTCAGCCCGGGGATTCAATCCAGCAGCCTTTTGGTTACTGGCCCAATACTCTAACCACTAGGCTACCTGCCACCCCTATATACAGTCAGAAGAAAATGTTTCAACAAGTATTTTATAAAACTCAGATTTATTCAGGATGTTTAGTTGATGACACATGATCAATTACATTCAATAAATCTGGGTGTACCAGTCATCCCTTTTTGATCAGAATGAAAAGAAAAACAGAACCAAACACTGTTTTGCAAACCTCAGTGGAGAACCCATTGTCCCTAGGAAAGGGAGAATTAAGAGTTAACGCTAGATTGTTTACCCCTGAGAAAGGGGGTGCCACTTTAGTATAGCTTCTTAAGTTGATCTTGCATTCACCATAATGCACAGCAATATGGGGGCAGTGGAACACAGGGGGTAGGGGCATGTTGTACTGTCAGTTGTCTCAACATTTAGTGAACAACATGGCACCTGCCTTGCCGGCTCATTTGGAGACTGCCGCTATGTTGTGTGCGATGAGAAACTAGTGTTGCCTTATGAAGATGCACTGTCACAGCACCGCCAACCAATGTTGTGTCACCATGACAGGCACCATCCAGCAAGTTAAAGACAGCTGACTGAAGAGGGAGCAGACGTAATTCTCTGCTTCCGGTTCTTACTATCACTGCCTCTATCTTTAAGGGCTATGTTCTGAATCTGTGAGGGACAGGATGCTGAAGAGGTAGCAGGACTAAAAACACTGGAAACATTGGGATAAAAAAAGATCTGTCAGCATTCAAAGTGCATCCTCTGATATCATCCACTATTTCCTACCAGCCAGTAGCTATGGGGAATATGCAGCTAAGGAGGGGTCAGATTTAACAGCCCATCCTGAGTTATAGTGTAGATCAGTGGACGCTCTGTGCCTGCATGTGACAGGAGGAGTTTGTAGCTTGTTTTGGTTGTGGAGGGAGAGGAGAGGGGGAGGTGGGGACAGACATACAGACTCCTGTGTTTAGAAACGTCTGGATGTGGAGGTCATGGAGGAGCGGGACATGGACACGCCGCCACCACCACCGCTGCTCATGCCATAGCCACCGCCGCCACCGCCGCTGCTCATGCCATAGCCACCGCCGCCACCACCGCCGCTCATGCCAAAGCCACCGCCGCCACCACCGCTTCTCATGGACATGCCACTGCCGCCGCCATATCCGAAGCCACCGCCTCCTCCGCCTCCTCCGCCGCCTCCGCCGCCTCCGCCCATGCCGAATCCACCACCTCCGCCTGGGAGAGAAAGATGGTCGGAGA
Source organism: Oncorhynchus kisutch (assembly GCF_002021735.2). Classification (NCBI taxonomy): domain Eukaryota; kingdom Metazoa; phylum Chordata; class Actinopteri; order Salmoniformes; family Salmonidae; genus Oncorhynchus; species Oncorhynchus kisutch. The sequence goes on along the minus strand of NC_034197.2, from coordinate 6,592,794 downwards.
AAAGTCAATACTTGGGCTGATGATGGTGATAATCAGACCTACAAGTATTATTTTATTTTTCTTGTCCAACTTAATTTAAATGCATATGTATGAAGTTCTTACCGCCACCACCGCTGCTGCCGGAGGTTATGTGGATGGTTGCCGTTCCCCCTCCAGAGGTAATTCTTTGTAAAGATTTATAGATTAGTTGACATAATCTCTAAGCATGTACTATAGTGAAAGAGCTGACTGCATCTACAAGATTTTCCATTTCTTGTGCCTTTACATTTCCTAGCCATGCATTTGTCTCGTGTTGTTTCACAATGTCTATATTTGATCCTGTGCTCACCTGTCCTCCTCTCCTTCCAGCAGTTTCCTGTAGGTTGCGATCTCAATGTCCAGGGCCAGCTTGACGTTCATCAGCTCCTGGTATTCACGCACTTGCCGAGCCATGTCCTGCTTGGCTCTCTGTAAGGCATCCTCTAGGTCTCTGATGCGGAGCTTGGCGTCCTTCACTGCCATCTCCCCGCGCTCCTCAGCCTCGGCGATCTGGCCTTCAAGGGTAGAACGCTACCAGGTAAAGAAAAGACAAGATCAGAAGTAAGATTGATGTTTTCACTTAATTGAATGTTAGTGTTGTGCCAGACCTGATGCTATTTTGAATTGACCGTCATTTGCCAGCATACTGTACATACCTGTCCTTTGACGTTTTCGATCTCGTTTTGGAGACGGCTGATCATGCGGTTCAGCTCGGCAATCTCTGACTTGGTGTTGCGCAGATCATCCCCATGTTGTCCTGCAGAGGACTGCATCTCCTCAAACTGAAGGATGAGAGGATTGGCACAGTCATTAGTCAGTCTGAAGCCTATTATGTGTTATATTTTACTGCACCTCTCATTTATAGGAAATCCATAGAAATATACTTAAGTCTCCTCATACCTTCTGCTTGTACCATGACTCGGCCTCGGCTCTGCTGCGGTTGGCGATGTCCTCATACTGGGCGCGCACTTCAGCCACAATGGAGTCCATGTCCAGATTACGGCTGTTGTCCATCTCCACCACCACTGAGGTGTCCTTAATCTGTCCCTGCAGCTCACTCAGCTCCTGGAGAGAGATGAGAGAGAAGGACATCAGGAAAGCCATAATGTCAATGATTTTTTTGTTCATATCACAGCGCTTCGAAAACTAAGCTTTTTGTGGTTTGACATGGCCCTCACCGCTTCATAGATGGCCCTGAGGAAGTTGATCTCATCCTGAAGGGCATCGACCTTGGCCTCCAACTCAACCTTGTTCATGTAGGCACCATCAACATCCTTCTTGAGGAGGACAAACTCGTTCTCCACTGCGGCACGCTTGTTGATTTCATCTTCATATCTGGAAAAACAGATTACCAATGGTTACATGGGCCAGCATGTAGGACAGTTAGAACATCCATACAATGTCTTGTGTAAAACTTACTTGTTCTTGAAGTCCTCCACCAGACCCTGCATGTTTGTCAGCTCTCCTTCCATCTTGACCTTCTCTCCTCCCAGGCCGTCGAGCTGTCTGCGCAGGTTGGCAATGTAGGCCTCAAACATGGCATCAATGTTGGAGCGGGTGGTGGTCTGGTCCTGCAGGAGGCTCCACTTAGTCTCCAGCATCTTGTTCTGCTGTTCCAGGAAGCGTACCTGTGTGTAGAGAGAGAAATATAATAGTTACAACCAGGTCATATGTACTGCTAGAACCAGGTTGGCACACATCTTCCATTACGTTGAGAATTTAACTTGGGTTATGTCATATTATGTCATATCCAGTTGTATCATGTGGTGTTGCCTTGGCAACAGCTCCCTGGCAAGGTTTACTTGTGGATGTATGTAGTGGTTCAAGATTAGACTTACATTCACTGAGGTAATGAAAACGGTCTGCTGGAAGTTTTTATTGGGACTTTCTCAGACAGAAATGGCATTCTCCCATACCTCTGTAAAAAAGGAGTGACTTGCACACACAGCCCTCCATAGCCTATTGTACTGAGCTGAGTCATTCCCTAAGGGCTGGGGCAGACATGAAGAGATCTATCCACTTTATATCTCGCTCTCAGAAGATACCTTCCATGTGAGGTACATGGGTGAGGCTGCACATCCCTGAAGCGGGAGGGAGATGTCTAAGCCTGCCACGCCTTAGCCCCCCTTATTCTAAGTAATAGCAAGTCCCAGCAGATATGGCTGGGTTTCCCTGCCTTAGCCTGAGGTGGAATCGCCTCTTAGTGAATGAACTTACCTGCTGCCATGCACTGTAATTATAAGGCATTCTGCAGAATTTGAGAATGACCTGCATTTAATGATTTGTGACTGTAACAGCAGCGAAATTAAGGGTTAATTGTTGTATTTTAACTTGCACAAGGTAAATACAATTGTTTTGCAGAAGAAGGCAAATGAGGTAATTGAATTGAATCTGTCCATTCATTCAAAATAAATGCAGGTGTGGTTAGAGTCTATGAAAAGCTGACTGTGCAGTTTCACTAACAGGGTGTGTTTCTAACTCTCCCTTGAGGAAATGTCTGATTTTCACTATTGTCTATCGTGCTGTTGTCTGAAAGATGAAAGTGTTTAGGAAGAACCTTTTAATTTAACACAACTCCTTGCTGTTTCAGACATATGGATAAAGTATATTATTAGCCGTATCAGCTTCAACTTTGTGCAGGTGTGTGTCTGTGTCTCTGCACGTTGTGAGGGAGAGATGGGAAAGAGGATAAACTCTCAGGTGCACCATCAGAGACATAGCATTCTATTGAAAGCCAGTGAGTCCCTTCCTGCTGCCATGGGAATGGGGCTATTATAACCCGATCCCTTCCCTCATGGTCATAAGATCCGCTTGGGCTATGGTTTCCAAACTCACTCCCACTCCCATACTCACAGAGCCAGGGCAATTACGGCCAAAGAAAACTACTCAACTGTCAGTTCCGATGCAACTGGCTGCACATTAGGACTTTGACCACCTGTGATAAGGTGATATGCCCCTGTTAATACATTCAGGCTGAGGATGCAGTCACTATATCATTCTGTGTATTTGTTTTCAGAGCCAGTTCTAACTGGATCCTATACGGCCCGGTTTTCCCGGGGGCTGTGTTATCAGTGGCTGTGAAATATTTCATGAGCCCTACAGTAGCACACAAGAGACACAGCCTTGCAACTATTCAAGTGTGCTATTTGCAGCCAGTACCATAAAACAACATCCCGGCCATAAACTGCTATTGCAAAGTGTCCTTTTCCAGATACTTTGCAGTATCCCTTTGCAGTATCTCATTTGCAGCATATCTGTACCCTGTTTATGCTGGCATATGGTAGATGAGGAGCAATGCAACATATTTTAATTTACTTGGACAGGCCCATAGACATGGCATACTTTATATGTTTAACATCCTCTTAAATTGAAGGGCTTTAAGAGAATAAAGGTGTACTGACCTTGTCGATGAAGGAGGCAAAGCGGTTGTTGAGGCCCTTGATCTGATCTTTTTCATTGGTGCGGACGGTCTGGATGTTGGGGTCGATCTCCAGGTTGAGGGGGGCAAGCAGGCTTGAGTTGACTGTGACAGCTGTGATGGGGGGGAAGCCACCTCCGCCGCCACCACCACCCATGCCGAAGCCTGCACCTCCACCGAAGCCTCCACCACCGCCACCCAGGCCAAAGCCTCCACCGCCGCCACCAAGGCCGAAGCCTCCACCGCCGCCACCCATACCAAAGCCTCCACCGCCGCCGCCGCCGCCGCCGCCCATGCCTCCACCACTGCTCATATAGCTGAAGCTGGAGCCTCCTCCACTTCCACCACCGCCCATGCCGAAGCTGCCCCCACCACCGCCTCCGGAGCGTCTAACTGATGAGCTGCTCATACGGCTGGAGCCCATAGGGGCTGCTGAGGAGGAGAAGCTTGAGAAGCTCTTCCTCACAGTGCCGCCGCCACCGCCACCGGAGCTGAATCCTCCGCCAGAGCTGAAGCCTCCGCTCATGCTGCCACTGGTCCTGTAACTCATGGTTGCAGCTTTTCTGATCCTCTGATGGGAGTAAAAGAAAAGGAGAGAGAGAGAGACAGAGAGGGTTGGTGAAGCAGGTGCGCTTACTAAGAGGAAGGTCAAGCCCCTCTGAGTGACTCCTCTCTGGTGGCAGATGGCTTATATCTACCTGTCTGGTACAGGGCTCCTCCCCAGCATCGGCCTGCCTCCTAGCTGTCGCACCTGGAGACTGAAGGGTTGGAGTGATCGAGCTCGTCAGACAGGTATCCGTGCCAGACCCCGTAACCTGATCAGGCTCCGGCACACCCAGGTGCAAACACAGAGGAATGGCAGAAGGACCCCAGGGGAGAGGCGGGGAAAGCAAGACTGACAAACCCATTCAGTTAGTGCTGGGGAGAGAGTGGACGAGGTTGCTCAGAGTCATTACTTTCTCATGTGAAGACTAAATGTTCATCACATAGTTTAATCTGGATTTTTAGCACAGGAGGTTGGTAGCACAGACTAATATCTGCATGGCACCTTAATTGGGCAGAAAAGGCTTGTGGTAATGGTTGGAGCGGAATTGGTGGAATGGTAACAACTACACTACCGTTCAAAAGTTTGGGTTCACTTAAAAATGTCTTTGTTTTTGAAAGAAAATCAATTTTTTTGTCCATTAAAATAACATCAAGTTGATCAGAAATACAGTGTAGACATTGTTAATAATGTTGTAAAGGACTATTGTAGCTGGAAACTGATAATTTTTTTATGGAATATCTACATAGGCGTACAGAGGCCCATTATCAGCAACCATCACTCCTGTGTTCCAATGGCACATTGTGTTAGCTAATCCAAGTTTATCATTTTAAAAGGATAATTGATCATTAGAAAACCCTTTTGAAATGATGTTAGCACAGCTGAAAACTGTTCTGATTAAATAAGCAATAAAACTGGCCTTCTGACTTGTTGAGTATCTGGAGCATCAGCATTTGTGGGTTCGATTACAGGCTCAAAATGGCCAGAAACAAAGACCTTTCTTCTGAAACTCGCCAGTCTATTCTTGTTCTGAGAAATGAAGGCTAATCCATGTGAGAAATTGGCAAGAAACTGAAGAGCTCGTACAACGCTGTGTACTACTCCCTTCACAGAACAGGGCAAACTGGCCCTAACCAGAATAGACAGAGGAGTGGGAAGCCCCGGTGCACAACTGAGCAAGAGGATAAGTACATTAGAGTGTCTAGTTTGAGAAACAGATGCCTCACAAGTCCTCAACTGGCAGCTTCATTAAATAGTACCCGCAAAACACCAGTCTCAACGTCAACAATGAAAATGTGATTCCGGGATGCTGGTCTTCTAGGCAGAGTTGCAAAGAAAAAGACATATCTCAGACTGGCCAATAAAAATAAAAGATTAAGATGGGCAAAAGAACACAGACACTGGACAGAGGAACTCTGCCTAGAAGGCCAGCATCCCGGAGTCACCCCTTCACTGTTGACATTGAGACTGGTGTTCGCGGGTACTATTTTATGAAGCTGCAAGTTGAGGACTTGTGAGGCGTCTGCTGTACACAGTGCTGTACGAGATCTTCAGTTTCTTGGCAATTTCTCACATGGAATAGCTTTTATTTCTCAGAACAAGACTGACGAGTTTCAGAAGAAAGGTCTTTGTTTCTGCCATTTTGAACCTATAATTGAACACACAAATACTGATGCTCCAGATACTTAACAAGTCTAAAGAAGGCCAGTTTAATTGCTTCTTTAATCAGAACAACAGTTTTCAGCTGTGCTAACATAAAGGGTTTTCTATTGATCAGTTAGTCTTTAAAAATGATAAACTTGGATTAGCTAACACAACGTGCCATTGGAACACAGGAGTGATGGTTGCTGATAATGGGCCTCTGTACGCCTGTGTAGATATTCCATTAAAAAATCATCAGTTTCCAGCTACAATAGTCATTTACAACATTAACAATGTCTACACTGTATTTCTGATCAATTTGATGTTATTTTAATGGACAAAAAAATTTGCTTTTCTTTCAAAAACAAAGATATTTCTAAGTGACCCCAAACTTTTGAATGGTAGTGACATTCAAACACATGGTTTCCACATGGCTCCGTTCTGAAATTGTTATCAGCCACTGCTACATGGACGGTATAGCATAGCGTACTGGTTGCTGGAAATGTTGAGTGAGTAACATTTGCTGAAGACTGTACCACGCCTCATCTCTCACCAGAAGAGGCTATCATCTTTCTCATCTCAACAGAGACTAGGACTGTCTGGAAAAACAAACACATCTCTGTTCTCTGCTCAATGTTTCACTCATGGACACAGACTGGACTGAGTCATCCTGGAGACTGGACTGGCCTTCATTTTGCCTGAGAATAGTTAGATGTTTTGTTGACATTTATTGGTGTTGGTTAGGGTCTAAGACACTTTTATTACATATATACAGATTGGTACATCCACAATTATCACGTGGGTTATATTTCTGCAGCACTATCCTTAGGGTTCTTCCTACCTCATAGTGGCGTGACAGAGATACGTTGACACTACACTCTGATCAACACATTCTGTAGGTGGCGTTGCAGCACAGGGGGTAATGCTGCCTCTGTCTCAACCTCTCTCCTGTATGTTTTCTGTCTTGTGGTTGCGGAGAGTTGATCTAGGGCTACTTTTGGTCTTGGTTGAGGGAACGACGAAAGGTTGAAAAAGAGCTAGACTGTGGAATGGCAGTTGAGATAAGCAGGGGATGCAGAAAAGCCATAGAAGAAGTTATACATCTAGGATTGATTGTAGGCCTTGTGTTGCTATTAGATACCCTGTCAAGTCAAAACATGGTGAGCTCAGTGCTGTCAGTACACATACTGTAAGTGATCTCATCCACAGAGAGAACAAGCACAGAGAAAGATATTTACTATGGGTTGAGTTGTTGGTGCTTTGAAGGGACGCTGCTTTTGGCACTGTTTACTGCAAATTTGACAGTGTTATAATAACAGAAATATCAAGGCTATGATTCATTTTTGTCCCGACAAGTAGCATCATGTATGAATTTGGTTTGTTAATTGGCTCATCATCTCCTGGTGAAAGGCATAGGAGAGAAGCTGAGGTGAGGAGAGGTGGTAGTAAGCCCTAATCCTTTCAGTCATAATCTATGGCATTGGCTGTGCTATGTGTGTTGGCCTGTTACTGCATGGGCTGCCAGGGGGAAGCATACCACTTACCGCTTTGGTGCTAAAAGATGCCAACATCCTGAAAAGTTTTTTTGCGATCACACTGTATCCAACATTCAGTGGTTTATTATTTTACTGTAAATGGTCCTATACCTTAAAGGCTATTTCAAGTTTATTATTCAAAAACGGAACTATTTCATTGACAGTTTAGAAGAAAAGACAGCGGTAGTAAAAATGAGAACAAAGTACCTGTTAAGACTTATTCAAATAACCACCAAATACTTGTTCAGACTTGGCACAGGCGGATACATCCCTCTCTCCGTAGTACACCTAAAATGTCTGCAGGGTGCAGGTGTATTTCACCCAAATGGAAGGTACACACTCAACACGCCATCACACACACACACACAGGGATTCTAAGAACATTTTATTCCCAAACATGGTAATGTCAGAAAAGGGAAACCTGATATCGGAGACATTGTCAATTTCATATAAATTTAAAAGTCTGCATGGTCTTTACAGTATGGTTGTAAGCAAATGTACCTTATGCAAATACAGTACTGTATATGAATGCTCATACACAAGAGCTAACACTCAATATGATCTGCTGGTTCAGTAATCTAAACCTGGAGAGCAAGAACAGGCTGGGTAATATTGTGAAACTAGGTAGCAGGATCATTGGTATGAATTTACTCATCTGTATCAGACACCTGTCATACGTAAGGTGCAATCAATCCATTTTGAGGCCCTCCTAGCATCCCCTGTTTGATCCATTTTCGTTGGTTCCCTGAGTGCAGATACAGGTGCCCTAGGTCTAAACTCCACAGGCCAATTCTTTCTTCAGCGGATGGGGGGGCAGGAACATAATTGCAAATAATTTGTGTTTCTGCAAATTGACTGCAAAAAGATCAAACAAATATAACATTTGACTAAAACATAATAATTTAAAAACCTTGCTTACGTTTGTTGTGTATGATCACATGCACTGTGTGCACAAAACATTAGGACCACCTGCTCTTTCCATGACCTACTGTACATACAGTACATGGCGTGACACCCATGGGGATAATAAAGAGACTACGACTCTTGTGTGACTATAGACTGACCAGGTAAATCCAGGTGAAAGCTATGATCCCTTATTGATGTCACTTGTTAAATCCACTTCAGTCAGTGTAGATGAAGGGGAGCAGACAGGTTAAAGGAATTTTAAGCCTTGAGACAATTGAGACATTTATTGTGTATGTGCGCCATTTAGAGAATGAATGGGCAAGACCAAGATTTAAGTGCCTTTGAATGGAGTATGGTAGTGGGTGCTAGGCGCACCGGTTTGAGTGTGTATTAAGAATGGTCCACCACCCAAAGGATATCCAGCCAACGTGACACAACTGTGGCAAGTATGGGCCATTCCATAATGTGGAATGCTTTCGCTACCTTGAAAGAGTCCATGCCCCGAAGAATTGAAGCTGTTCTGATGGGAAAAGTGGGTGCAACTGAATATTAGAAATTCCTAATCATAATGTTTTGTACACTCAATGAATATCTATTATGCGTGAGAACACCTTGGAATAGATTTCCAAAATGTAAATCACTTGGAATTGATTTACTGGTGTTTTTACAATCTTTTATGTCCAACAACAAAACATTTATTAAATTTGAAGGCACAGTCATGCCGAAACGTTGGTGATTTACCCAATAAATTACTGGGAGTTTATATATTGTGTGACTCTTAATTTTTTAGAGCTTATAGTTTATTTGCCGTTAGTCAGCACCTCTATATAAAATAAATTTCTCTGTGTGCTCCAGAAAACTTGGGGGGCCAGTTGGGGAATCCTGCTCTACTTCATCCCAGCTGCTATCAGCTTTCTCAATAAGCTGTAGTACTGTACTGTTAAGGTACAGACTGACTCTCTTTTCATGTCTAGTTTAGATGTCTACTTTCTGTGTACATATTGTATATATTATGTATATATATGTTGTATATATTGTTTTGTTTTTGTGTCTATTTTGTTTTTACTATGTCTGGCAAAATGAATTACCCCATTGTCACGGTTGTTAGAATGGACCGACCAAGGCGCAGCGTGATTTGAGTTCCACATCTTCATTAAAAGTGAAACTTCTCAACACAAACAAACAAACAAACAAACCGTAACGTAGTTCAACAAGCACATACACAAACAATATCCCACAAAGCAGGTGGGAGAAAGGGCTTCCTAAATATGATCCCCAAATAGAGGCAACGATTACCAGCTGCCTCTAATTGGGAACCATACAAATCACCAACATAGAAAATAAATGACTAGAACACCCCCTAGTCACGCTCTGACCTAGAGGGCTCTCTATGGTCAGGGCGTGACACCCATGGGGATAATAAAGAGACTCACTCTCTCTCTTGTGTGACTATACTGTTGACTTGAGTTGCATTGCTGAGAGATGCAATGTTGTACAGCTACTAGATGATCTTATCTGATATTCTCAGATATGACATGTGACATTTCAGCTTGCCTGTTGGTACAGGCTGCATGCGGTATGCTCTTGTGAGTGTTTCAGTGACAGCCCAGCTCAAATCCAGTTTATCTGCACTTGGCAGCAGATTTGATGAGAAAAGCTAGAGTGATTATGTGAGTAAAATGAGCCTCTGGCAGAAGAAGCACTATTGATGTTAAGGGACTGTTTTGTTATACTTTCAATGAATCATTGCATGTCACATCTCTGGCAGTGTTTGGGAGTTCTTCATTTAACTCAGCTGAACATTATAAAGTGCAGGCCTACTGTACATATATGGTGTGTTATACGTAACACTGCTGGTATAGCTTATAAAAACACTTCAATAAAATGATCCTCTGTAGCTGTTGTAAGAGCATGGAGGTTGTAACGCCAGGATAGTTGGTTCGATTCCTGGGACCTCCCATATGTAAAAAATGTATGCATGCATTACTAAGTCACTTTGGATTCAAGTGTCTGCTAAATGGCAGATTATTCTACATTTTATATTCAAAATACTTCAAGGGTATACTTAGGTCTACCTATACCTGCACTTTCCTGAACAAGAGTAACCAAGGATTAGCTCTACATTGTCTTCGGGTTTAGAACCACAATTATAACTCTAGCGTACCATTCTGTTCAGATTGGCTTTATTTCACTTGTAACTGTGGTTGGGCGTTAGGAACGTTCTCTTTCCAGTCATTAGTGACTTATTGCTGAGGTAAAAGTGGCTTTTCAATCTCACCACAGAGATGGAAAACAAGCATGTTATTTGTGTAGATAAATCATGCACGAAATCCAACAGATGTGAACCCGCTCCCCAAAGAAGTGATGAGAACACATTTTTAAAGGTTGATTTTAATGATCATACTATGGCATGCGCTTTCGCCCTGGGAGTTCAGTCCTTAAAGAACATTCTTCTCAGTTTAAAGTTCAGGGGTGTGAGAATGACAATGACGCTGAGAATGCAAAGAGTTTTAAAAGTAATAGTAGTGAATGTAAGAATGGGGAAATTCCTGCTTTAGCTAAAGAAAATTAAAGTAGGTGCAGCCCTTGTTAAATGTGATGAGTGAGACATAGAGTATGACAGAAAAGAGAGAAGTTGTGGAGCAGTACAGGAAAGAATATCTGCTTCACGCAGCTAATGTCTCATTGATGATGCCGCATTGTTTCTAACATTTTTCCTTATTGCACCAACAGTTGACTTTTGGCTGCCGGTAATCATTTCTTTATGGTGTGTCCCTTTTGGGAAATTTGTCTTGCATCTCATCTCAAACTCAACAGCACAGCATCACCACGTATAGTGCATAAATACATACATTTCCCTACATACAGCAATGTAAATCACAAGCAAAATTGTAACAACAAAAACAACACCTTATATAGTTCATATGGTAAGCAACATTTCATACTGGTCAGATTCATGGCGGGGGGGCGAATATGATTTCAGCGTTTTGGCAGATTTGTGTACACGGGATCTGTATTGACGACCTGATGGTGTAGGTGGTTGGTTTTTGTTTGAGATTAATAGTTGAGTGTACCAGGCTTGGAAACAGAACGTGAGAACACTCTGAACAAAGGACGTGCAGATGTTAAGACAGGCACACCAGGTCAAATGTAACCGTTGAAGACCGCACCCTCCTGAGCAGTTACTTAACTTTAAAAAATATAAGACCTCTTCTTAAGGGAGTATGGTTAAACAACAGAGAATTCTCTTTGACAATACAATACTATTTTTATAGGTAGAATGTGAGACTGTCAGCCTGAGGGTGGCCTTGCAGTTAAGGCCGCCGCCCATGGCACATATGTGTATCTCCTGCCTGCGTGTGTACAAATCCCAGCACCTACTGGCCCTACTTTAAGGGGTGGAAGGGGTAGGAAAGAATGTAAGACTGTCACTGAGATTACTGCTGATAATTTATGTCCTCCCTGAGGTGAATGAGTACATCATTGTCTTAATAAGAAGCTAAATCACAGAAGCTCTGATGTTTCCAAGCCATTACATAACTCGCACTAGGTCAGGGATATTCAAACCAGAGCCTCAAGGTCTGTAGTAGCGCTGGTTCTTCTCTTCCTCCGGTAGTTTTTGATAGACCAGAGAGTCCGCTGACCTGGGGGTATCCCAAGCTTTGTCTGTTGTTAGTTTACCACAACAAACTGCATAAAGAAAGCAAATGCTGACAGACCACCGTCAGTGTAAAATAAAAGTTAATTCAACATACGTAAGCTGAAATAGGATTGTGAATATGCTTAACAAAGTAGCATTAGATTGAGTGACCATACAATTCAACTTGAGAATGAATTCAACTTTGTTTGCATATTTCTCAGTGTAAAATGATATTTTTTATGAAAATATGTTACATATAGTAATATCCTCCATGTAGAATAACTCTTACACACTCACATGGACACATGCACACACACACACACACACACACACACACACAGTTAAACAAAACAAATATTATAATTTGATGATTGAAGATCAATTCATTTATACATTTATAATTAGTAGGTTTTAACAAACCTTTTTAATTATTGTATGTATTATATACACGTCTATATATTTTTTTTGTGCTTCCAACCACACCTGCAAACTGCTATCTATTAATTAGCCAAGTCAGGTAAGAACCAATTCTTATTTACAGTGACAGAGTTGGTAGGACAATTTATCTTCCCCTTTTCCTTCCCGTTTTTGTGTCACAGTGTAAGGAATTCTCACTTCAGAAAAAGTAGGCTGATACAGCCCACACAGTAGGTGGCAGAATGCACCTCTAACGAATGTTTGCGGACCACCATAATACCATAGAAGAAGAGTCAATATTCCCTAGACTGGCAGTCATTTTCAATGCAGGTAATGGGTGATTAAAAGTTCCAATTGTTGGATATCCTCACTCTGGCTGGATTCCAATAGGAATTATGTGCTTCTACACCTGCATTGCTTGCTGTTTGGGGTTTTAGGCTGGGTTTCTGTACAGCACTTTGAGATATCAGCTGATGTACGAAGGGCTATATAAATAAATTTGATTTGATTTGATTTGAATTACACAGCAGTACCATTTGGAAACACCTACTCATTCAATGGTTTTTCTATTTTTTTTCTATACAGAAGAAAGCCCTATTTGGGAAAAGACCAATCCATATTATAACAAGAACAGCTCAAATAAGCAAAGAGAAAGGACATTCCATCATTAGTTCTTATTGCCACGTGCACAAGTACAGTGAAATGCCTTTCTTGCAAGCTCATTACCAGAAATGTATTAATCAATGCCAGTAGTAATATAAAACATGTAAAGAAGGACAAAAACACACAAGAATATACTATCATGGTCCAAACACACTAAGACAGTCGTGAATAGGGCACGACAAAGCCTATTCCCCCTCAGGAAACTAAAAAGATTTGGCATGGGTCATCAGATCATCAAAAGGTTCTACAGCTGCAACATCGAGAGCATTCTGACTGGTTGCATCACTGCCTGGTACGGCAATTGCTCGACCTCTGACCGCAAGGCACTACAGAGGATAGTACGTATGGCCCAGTACATCACTGGGGCTAAACTGCCTGCCATCTAGGACCTCTACACCAGGCGGTGTCAGAGGAAGGCCATAAAAATTGTCAAAGACCCCTGCCACACCAGTCATAGACTGTTCTCTCTACTACCGCATGGCAAGCGGTATCGGAGTGCCAAGTCTAGAACAAAAAAGCTTCTCAACAGTTTTTATCCCCAAGCCATAAGACTCCTGAACAGGTAATCAAATGGCTAACAGGACTATTTGCATTGTGTGCCTCCCCCAACCCCTCTTTTATGCTGCTGCTACTCTCTGTTTATCATACAGTGCCTTGCGAAAGTATTCGGCCCCCTTGAACTTTGCGACCTTTTGCCACATTTCAGGCTTCAAACATAAAGATATAAAACTGTATTTTTTTGTGAAGAATCAACAACAAGTGGGACACAATCATGAAGTGGAACAACATTTATTGGATATTTCAAACTTTTTTAACAAATCAAAAACTGAAAAATTGGGCGTGCAAAATTAGTCAGCCCCTTTACTTTCAGTGCAGCAAACTCTCTCCAGAAGTTCAGTGAGGATCTCTGAATGATCCAATGTTGACCTAAATGACTAATGATGATAAATACAATCCACCTGTGTGTAATCAAGTCTCCGTATAAATGCACCTGCACTGTGATAGTCTCAGAGGTCCGTTAAAAGCGCAGAGAGCATCATGAAGAACAAGGAACACACCAGGCAGGTCCGAGATACTGTTGTGAAGAAGTTTAAAGCCGGATTTGGATACAAAAAGATTTCCAAAGCTTTAAACATCCCAAGGAGCACTGTGCAAGCGATAATATTGAAATGGAAGGAGTATCAGACCACTGTCCCTCTAAACTTTCAGCTCATAAAAGGAGAAGACTGATCAGAGATGCAGCCAAGAGGCCCATGATCACTCTGGATGAACTGCAGAGATTTACAGCTGAGGTGGGAGACTCTGTCCATAGGACAACAATCAGTCGTATATTGCACAAATCTGGCCTTTATGGAAGAGTGGCAAGAAGAAAGCCATTTCTTAAAGATATCCATAAAAAGTGTAGTTTAAAGTTTGCCACAAGCCACATGGGAGACACACCAAACGTGGAAGAAGGTGCTCTGGTCAGATGAAACCAAAATTGAACTTTTTGGCAACAATGCAAAACGTTATGTTTGGCATAAAAGCAACACAGCTCATCACCCTGAACACACCATCCCCACTGTCAAACATGGTGGTGGCAGCATCATGGTTTGGGCCTGCTTTTCTTCAGCAGGGACAGGGAAGATGGTTAAAATTGATGGGAAGATGGATGGAGCCAAATACAGGACCATTCTGGAAGAAAACCTGATGGAGTCTGCAAAAGACCTGAGGCTGGGACGGAGATTTGTCTTCCAACAAGACAATGATCCAAAACATAAAGCAAAATCTACAATGGAATGGTTCAAAAATAAACATATCCAGGTGTTAGAATGGCCAAGTCAAAGTCCAGACCTGAATCCAATTGAGAATCTGTGGAAAGAACTGAAAACTGCTGTTCACAAATGCTCTCCATCCAACCTCACTGAGCTCGAGCTGTTTTGCAAGGAGGAATGGGAAAAAATTTCAGTCTCTCAATGTGCAAAACTGATAGAGACATACCCCAAGCGACTTACAGCTGCAATCGCAGCAAAAGGTGGCGCTACAAAGTATTAACTTTAGTGGCCCGAATAATTTTGCACGCCCAATTTTTCAGTTTTTGTTTTGTTAAAAAAGTTTGAAATATCCAATAAATGTCGTTCCACTTCATGATTGTGTCCCACTTGTTGTTGATTCTTCACAAAAAAATACAGTTTTATATCTTTATGTTTTGAAGCCTGAAATGTGGCAAAAGGTCGCAAAGTTCAAGGGGGCCGAATACTTTCGCAAGGCACTGTATATGCATAGTCACTTTAACTATACATTCATGTACATACTACCTCATTTGGCCCGATCAACCCGACCAACCAGCACATTGGCTAACCAAGCTATCTGCATTGTGTCCCGCCACCCACCACCCGCCAACCCCTCCTTCATGCTACTGCTACTCTCTGTTTATCAAATATGCGGCAGGAGGGAGAGCCTGTGCGATATGATTCCCCCTTATTCCTATATTGTCATTTTTCTCATTTGATGATTCTGCAGAAGTCATAGTGGGACTTCTGGTACTTGTTTTAATTCACTTTGAGTTACTTTCATTGATTCAATAGTCCCCAACATCTTCTCCACCCAACCTGACATCACATATGGTTCAGCCAGAAGCCAAGGATGCAGTTTCTCAAAAAATCTCACTCCCAGTTGGCCAGAATCATCTTTGTTATCATCGGGCGCCATTGTCCTCGCTAATGATGTGCAGTTCGCAAATGATACGTTCTTTTATAACAACTCTTTTAACTGACTCGAGAGTCATGATTCGTTTTTCTGAGTGACTCGTTCATTTTAGTCACTCATTGACCTCATAGTGCTGGCCACAATGAGTCCTATAGCAGAATGAATACACGCTCATCCTGCTCAGCAGCTCCAGAGACATGCTCTGATCACCAACTGTCCTATGTGCACAGGGAAATACTGATGATTGTGAGCACAGAGCAGAAAAATACATTTAGAACGTATAATTGATTGCATGGTGCGCAAATTACATTGTGCTTATCATCCTCATGAGAGTCAAGCAATGCATTCCGCCAAGAGTAATTCACAATTTAGTCCGGTTGTGGCCACAACTAGGTCTCGTTTCAAATGTATCAAGAAATAATCGTATCAGTATGCCTAGCAATCAACAAATGTACGTTATTTAAATCACACTTTTACAAGTCTCACTCACAAATGACAGCTCCAATAAGCCTCCTTTGGTGAATGACGTGAACAAAAGGCTTGTAGAGTCGTGACTCTTTCGAGTTTTCAGTTAGTTGTTCGTCGATAGGTGATCCTGCCTTGTAGAACCATGACCCTCACTGGCACAACTGTCCGAATCAACATCGTTTCCAAATAATTTCAAACCAACATGGAATAGATTGAATTGACCTCTGTGCCAAATTTGGCCTCTTCTGAATTTTCAGTTCATTGTTCGCTGGTCCTGCGTGCTCTGGGCACTACTGACTCAAATTAATGAAATTAGTGGAAAGATTTGTTGTTTTGACTGAACAAGTCAAAAAGTTCTGAATCAGTAAAAAAGCGCTACCCTTTCCATCACTCGTCAGTCCGCCCATGAGGCCAAAGAGGATGCTTTTGGTCATTGACTGCAGGAAAGGGATTATCTCAAAGACCTCAAGATGCAAACCAACTTCTGTGTAGTTACCTGAACTAAAATGGTTATTTATATGTGTCATTGCTACATTTCTACATGTTTTATTGATTTCAATGTGCTGGCATAGCCTACCTGATAGTAGGCTATGTAGTAGTAGTCTCCATATCTGATTATGTCAATGTCTGTGTACGTTGTATATTCCATAGTATACTTTACAGTTTTCTATTTCTTGTTCCGTCTTTTACGGCCTCTCCCTTATTTTTTTTAATACAGAACAATACTCAGTCACTCTCACTTTCTGCTCCACACCCCTTCGCTGACAGGCTCCCCTGGGGTCATACTCTGTGCTGCAAGTACCTGCAGAAGCCACTATAGCCTGTCGGCTATAGAGCCACACCTAAAGTCCTTACACATAGTATTTGTGACAGGTATTCAGTTAGTCTTGGAGGCCAAATTTAAGTAATTATTTCTATAAAAATTAATTGAATAGTAGGACTAATTTGGCTTACCTGGTGACTTACTGAATTTGTGCCTTCACACACAGAACAGATGTATGAAATTGGGTCAGTGAAGAACATGACAATGAATCATGAACCATGACAGCTCATTAGGTTTAAATGTACATGATGATGAATTCCACAAATATTCTCAACCTGCTGCAGATCCTCTGTACAGTCCAGCATTGCCAGGCTCATGGAGATGTTGTTGGTACATGCCCAAGAGACAGTGTCATACCGTTGGTTGGCTGTAGTATAGTAGAGATGCCGGCACCTACATAAATAGGTGTGGACTAGATGAGTGCGCCCGATCGCACCACTGTCACATGACTTGACAATTAAGCTGTAACGGCGTTCTTCGTTTGTCGAAAGAGAGTCGGACCGAAATGCAGCGTCATGTCTTTAATGAAGAAAAAAGTGACGATACATGAAATAACTATAAATACAAAAAACAACTAACGGAACGTGAAACCTAATACAGCCTATCTGGTGAAACTACACAGAGACAGGAACAATCACCCACCAAATACAAAGCGAACTCAGGCTACCTAAATACGGTTCCCAATCAGAGGCAACGAGAAGCACCTGACTGCTGATTGAGAACCGCCTCAGGCAGCCAAGCCTACACTCGACACACCCCTAATCAACCACAATCCCAATGCCTACAAAAAAAAACTATACGACAACACAATAACCCATGTCACGCCCTGGCCTGAACAAATAATTTAAGAAAACACAAAATACTAAGACCAAGGCGTGTCAGAACCCCCCCCCCCCCCCCCCCCCAAGGTGCGGACTCCCGGACGCACCTCAAAACCATAGGGAGGGTCCGGGTGGGCGTCTGTCCATGGTGGCGGCTCCGGCTCGGGACGTGGACCCCACTCCATAAATGTCATAGTTCCTCCCCTTCGCGTCCTGGGATAATCCACCCTCGCCGCCGACCATAGCCTAATAGTCCTCACCCAGAACCCCACAGAACTGAGGAGCAGCTCGTGACTGAGGGGCATCTCGGGACTGAGGGGCAACTCGGGACTGAGGGGCAGCTCGGGACTGAGGGGCAGCTCGGGACTGAGGGGCAGCTCGGGACTGAGGGGCAGCTCGGAACTGAGGGGCAGCCCGGAACTGAGGGGCAGCCCGGAACTGAGGGGCAGCCCAGTACTGAGAGGAAGCCCAGTACTGAGAGGAAGCCCAGTACTGAGATGAAGCTCAGGTAGGTAGTAGGCTCCGGTAGATCCTGGCTGGCTGGCGGATCTGGAAGATTCAGGTTGACTAGCAGATCTGGAAGATTCTGGTTGACTAGCAGATCTGGAAGATTCTGGTTGACTGGCGGATCTAGCTGCTCTATGCAGACTGACAGCTCTGACTGCTCCATGCAGGCTGACAGCTCCTTGCAGACTGGCAGCTCTTTGCAGACTGACAGCTCTGACTGCTCCATGCAGGCTGACAGCTCCTTGCAGACTGGCATCTCTGGCTGCTTCATGCAGACTGACAGCTCTGACTGCTCCATGCAGGCTGACAGCACCCTGCAGACTGGCAGCTCCTTGCAGACTGGCAGCTCCTTGCAGACTGACAGCTCCCTGCAGACTGACAGCTCCCTGCAGACTGACAGCTCTGACTGCTCCATGCAGGCTGACAGCTCCTTGCAGACTGACAGCTCCTTGCAGACTGGCAGCTCCTTGCAGACTGGCAGCTCCTTGCAGACTGACAGCTCCGACTGCTCCATGCAGGCTGACAGCTCCTTGCAGACTGGCAGCTCCTTGCAGACTGGCAGCTCCTTGCAGACTGACAGCTCTGGCTGCTCCATGCAGGCTGACAGCTCCTTGCAGACTGAAAGCTCCTTGCAGACTGGCAGCTCCATGCAGGCTGACAGCTCCTTGCAGACTGACAGCTCCTTGCAGACTGGCAGCTCCTTGCAGACTGGCAGCTCCTTGCAGACTGACAGCTCCGACTGCTCCATGCAGGCTGACAGCTCCTTGCAGACTGGCAGCTCCTTGCAGACTGGCAGCTCCTTGCAGACTGACAGCTCTGGCTGCTCCATGCAGGCTGACAGCTCCTTGCAGACTGAAAGCTCCTTGCAGACTGGCAGCTCCTTGCAGACTGGCAGCTCCTTGCAGACTGGCAGCTCCTTGCAGACTGGCAGCTCCCTGCAGACTGGCAGCTCCTTGCAGACTGGCAGCTCTTTGCAGACTGACAGCTCTGGCTGCTTCATGCAGACTGACAGCTCCTTGCAGACTGGCAGCTCCTTGCAGACTGGCAGCTCCTTGCAGACTGGCAGCTCCATGCAGACTGGCAGCTCCTTGCAGACTGGCGGCTCCTTGCAGACTGGCAGCTCCTTGCAGACTGACAGCTCCTTGCAGACTGACAGCTCCCTGCAGACTGACAGCTCCCTGCAGACTGGCAGCTCCTTGCAGACTGACAGCTCCCTGCAGACTGACAGCTCTTTGCAGACTGACAGCTCTGGCTGCTTCATGCAGACTGACAGCTCTGGCTGCTTCATGCAGACTGACAGCTCTGACTGCTCCATGCAGGCTGACAGCACTGACTGCTCCATGCAGGCTGACAGCACCCTGCAGACTGGCAGCTCAGGCTGCTTCAAACAGGCAGGAGGCTCCGACAGCGCAGGAGAGGAGGAAAACGCTGGCTGCGCTGAACAGGCGGGAGACTCCGACAGCGCGGGAGGGAAGGAAGGCTCTGGCTGTGCTGAACAGGCGGGAGACTCCGACAGAGCAGGAGAGGCGAGGCGCACTGTAGGCCTGATGCGTGGTGCGGGCACTGGTGATACTGGAGCGAGGACACGCACAGGAAGCCTGGTGCGGGGAGCTGCTACTGGAGGACTGGTGTGTGGAGGTGGCACAGGATGTGCAAGGCTAGGGATGTGCACAGGAGGCCTGGTGCGTGAGGCTGGCACCAACTTCACCAGCCGACTAACACGCACCTCAGGACGAGTATGGAGCGCTAACTCAGGTGCCATCAAATCCCCGACACGATCCGTCGGACGAATATGATATCTATAGCACCAAGTTAGCAACTCCCTCATTACTCTCCACTCCACTTTCCCCATTAACTCCTTCACAGTCTCTGCTTCGCTCACCTCTAACACCGGCTCTGGTTCTGGTCTCCTCCTTGGCTCCTCACGATAAACAAGGAGAGTTGTCTCAGGTCCATCTCCTGACTCAGCCACTCTCCCTCTGAGCCCCCCCCCCCAATAATTTTTTTGGGGTGACTCTCGGGTTTCGCTCTGCGCCGCCGTGTCTGTTTCTCCAACTCCATTCGCCTATAGCCTTCTTCGCACTGTTCTAGCGAATCCCATGCGGGCTCCTGCACTCTCTCTGGGTCGGCCGCCCACCTGTCGATTTCTTCCCACGTCGTACTCCATGCCATTGCTGTCCATAACGTCCTCCTTTCGCTTTTCCTGCGGTCGCTGCCTGTAACCACGCCGCTCGGTCCGGAAAGAGAGTCGGACCGAAATGCAGCGTGGTGGTTAATCATGATCTTTAATGAGGAAATGGTGACGATACATGAAATAACTAATAAATACAAAAACAACAAACGGAACGTGAAACCTAATTACAGCCTATCTGGTGAAACTACACAGAGACAGGAACAATCACCCACGAAATACAAAGCAAACTCAGGCTACCTAAATACGGTTCCCAATCAGAGGCAACGAGAAGCACCTGACTGCTGATTGAGAACCGCCTCAGGCAGCCAAGCCTACACTCGACACACCCCTAATCAACCACAATCCCAATGCCTACAAAAAAAAAACTATACGACAACATAATAACCCATGTCACGCCCTGGCCTGAACAAATAATTAAAGAAAACACAAAATACTAAGACCAAGGCGTGCCATGAGCCAGATGATCTATTTGGCTGCAGCTTGGCATCACTGTGTGGTCTGGATGGGAGACTGCTTGGCCAATGGTGCTGCTTACCCAGGTCTCATTGGCTGGATGACAAGGTGTGTCACTCCATCAATCTGTCTGTACTGGACCAATCATAACTAGTGCCATTGTTTTGACAGAGCTTATGTATATAAAAATGTATAAATGCACTGAAGTCTCTTGAGAGGAAACAATCCATAAAACTCCTATGGGGAGTTTGTGGAGTCAATATTGGACAAAATCGATGAGGATAAATACCAAAATTACTGTAACACAAGATTAGGATGGTATTTGTTAGATCCCCATTAGCTGTGAACTGTGATAAGATCCATGGTGGTATGTCTGGTGGTGTAAGTGTGTGTCAGAGCTGTTTTGGAGCTGTTTCAACAGAATGTTTATAAAAATAAGAAGTGATGCAGTCAGTCTCTCCTCAACTCTTAGCCAAGAGAGACTGGCATGCATAGTATTACAATGAAGAGCATGATGTGCCACTCTGTTCTGGGCCAGCTGCAGCTTAACTAGGTATTTCCTTGCAGCACTGGACCACACAACTGGACAATAATCAAGATTAGACAAAACTAGTGCCTGCAGAACTTGCTTTTGGAGTGTGGTGTCAAAAAAGCAGAGCATATCTTTATTATGGACAGATCTCTCCCCATCTTTACAACCATTGAATCTATATGTTTTGACAATGACAGTTTACAATCTAAGGTAACGCCAAGAAATGTAGTCTCCTCAACTTGTTCAACAGCCACACCATTCATTACCAGATTCAGCTGAGGTCTAGAACTTAGGTAATAATTTATACCATATACAATACTCTTAGTTTTAGAGATGTTCAGGACCAGTTTATTACTGGCCACCCATTCCAAAACAGACTGCAACTCTTTGGGGTTTCAGTGACTTCATTAGCTGTAGTTGCTGATTGTGTATAAGGTTGAATCATCAGCATACATGGACATACATGCTTTGTTTTAATGCCAGTGGCAGGTCATTGGTAAAAATAGAAAAGAGTAGAGGGCCTAGAGAGATGCCCTGCAGTACACCACACTTTGCATGTTTGGCATTAAGAGAATCTTCCATTAAAGAAAAGCCGTTGAGTTCTATTAGATAGATACCTCTGAATCCACAATATGGCAAAGGTTGACAAGCCATAACACATATGTTTTTTCAACAACAGGTTATGGTCAATAATATCAAAGGCTGCACTGAAATCTAACAGCACAGCTCCCAAAATCTTCCTATTATCATTTGTGTCAGTGCAGTACCTGTTGAGTGCCCTTCTCTATAAGCATGCTGAAAGTCTGTTGTTAGAAATAGCAATTTATTTGGTCAAACATAATTTTTCCCAACAGTTTGCTAAGAGCTGGCAGCAAGCTTATAGGTCTGCTGTTAAAACAAGTAAATGCAGCTTTACCACTCTTGGGTAGCGGAATTACTTTGGTTTCCCACCAAGGCCTGAGGACAAAGACTTTCCTCTAGGCTCAGATTAAATATATGACAGATAGGAGTGGCTATAGTCAGCTACCATCCTCAGTAGCTTTCCATCTAAGTTGTCAATGCCAGGAGGTTTGTTATTATTGATCAATAACAATAATTTTCCCACCTCGCCCACACTAACTTTATAGAATTAAAACTTGCAATGCTTTTCTTTCATAATTTTTTTTTATGAATGAATTGACATGAATACTATGGCTCACTGTTCGTTGTTGGCATTTCCTGCCTAAGTTTGCCCACTTTGCCAATGAAGTAATTGTCACGCCCTGACCTTAGGGCGCTTTTTATGTCTCTATTTTGGTTTGGTCAGGGTGTGATTTGGGTGGGCATTCTATGTTCTATTTTCTATGTTTTTGTATTTCTTTGTTTTGGCCGGGTATGGTTCTCAATCAGGGACAGCTGTCTATCGTTGTCTCTGATTAGAAATCATACTTAGGCAGCCTTTTTCCCTTTTGTTGTCTTTGTTGTCTTTGTTTGTGGCACTATAGCCCTTAAGCTTCACAGTCGTTTTGTATGGTTTATTGTTTTGTTGGCGTCATTTTAAATAAAGGAAAAATGTACGCTCACCACGCTGTGCTTTGGTCCAGATCTTTCGATGGCCGTGACAGAACTTCCCACCACTAAATGACCAAGCAGCGTGCTAAAGAGGACTCCTGGACATGAGAAGAGATCCTTGACAGAAAGGGACCCTGGACGCAGGCCGGGGAGTATCGCCGTCCGAGGGAGGAGATGGAGGCAGCTAAGGCGGAGCGGTGGCAATATGAGGAGGCAAGTCAGCGATGCAGGCACGAGAGGCAGCCGCCCAAAACATTTGATTATAGACCTGAGCCAACTCCCCGTGCTTACTGTGGGGAGAGAGTGACTAGTCAGGCACCAGGTTATGCGGCTCTGCGCCGTGTGTCTCCAGTGCGCTCTCATAGCCCAGTGCGCTCTCTGCAAGCTCCCCGCAATTGCCGTGCTAGAGTTGGCATTCAGCCAGGAGGGATTGTGCCGGCCCAGCGCTCCTGGTCTCCGGTGCGTCTCTTCGGCCCAGGTTAGCTGCGCCAGCTCTACGCACGGTATCCCCAGTTCGCCAGAAGAACCCAGTGCGGCCTGTTCCAGCTCCCCTCACGTGCCGGGCTAAAGTGGGCATGCAGCCAAAATGAGAGGTGCACGTGGTAAGCACCAGATCTCAAGTGCTCCCCCACAGCCTGGTTCGACCTGTGCCTGCGCTCTGGAAGTGCCGGGCTAGAGTTGGCATTCAGCCTGGAATAGTGGTGCCAAGGCTACGCACTAGATCTCCAGTGCTCCCCCACAGCCCGGTTCATCCTGTGCCTCCTCCAAGGACCAGGCCTCCAGTAGGTCTCCCCAGCCTGGTTCACCCTGTGCCTCCTCCATGGACCAGGCCTCCAGTAGGTCTCCCCAGCCTGGTTCATCCTGTGCCTCCTCCATGGACTAGGCCTCCAGTAGGTCTCCCCAGCCTGTGTAGTCCGGGGCCGGCTCCACGGTTCCCAGTCCGGGGCCCGCAGCGAGGGTGCCCAGTCCGGGGCCCGCAACGAGGATGCCCAGTCCCGGGGCCCGCAGCGAGGGTGCCCAGTCCGGGGTCGGCGACGGGGGTCCCCGCACCAGAGGCGCTACCAAAGTGGGGTGAGCCAGAGGTGGAGCGGGGTCTAAGTCCCGCACCAGAGCCGCCACCGCGGATAGATGCCCACCTAGACCCTCCCCTATAGGTTCAGGTTTTGCGGCCGGAGTCCGCACCTTTGGCCCTTAATTGGCACCACACGTCCCGCTAGGGCACCTCCCCCCACTGCTCAACTGACACAGTAGCACACAGAACGCAAAAAATATTCTTAGAAATATTTAACCTCCACACATTAACAAGTCCAATAGCTCAAATGAAAGATAAACACCTTGTTCATCTAGCCACCAAGTCAGATTTCTAAAATGTTTTACGGCGAAAACATAGCACATATTTATGTCAAACCACCACCAAAGATAGGCTAATTTACATAGCCATTTTGTAGAACAATAGATGCAATCACAAAAGCAGGATTAAAAGTAAAATAATTCACTAACCTTTTGAAAATCTTCATCAGATGACAGGAATAGGACATGTTATACAGTACATTTATGTTTTTTTCAATAATATGCTAATTATATCCATAAATCACGGTTTACATAGAAGGTCATGGCTAAAAAATGCTACAACAATGCCTGGAGAAATTATGGTAACTCTGCCAGATAACAGAAATACACATCATAAACGTTGACTAAATATACATGTTCTACATATACTTAGAAAGATACACTTCTTCTTAATAAAACAGCTGTGTTACATTTATTTTTAACTTTACAGATTTCGTTCACTAGGCTATAATGTGAGTCGGCGCTCAGGAATTAGCATTTTGGCTCCTCTATCTCGGAGTCCACAGAAACCCAAATTTAACACATAAATGTTCCCTTACCTTTGCTGTTCTTCCATCAGAAGACCTGGAAGGGTTTATACTTACCAAAAACAGCTTTAGTTTTGAAGTCTGTGTCTTTCGGTTATCAAACACGACATATTTCGGTTGAAATGCAGCCAAAAAGTAAAGTTAGTTCGCACCAAAACGTCGAAATTACATATTATATGTCGACTAAACTTGTCAAACTTGGTTCAGAACACAGCGTTAGCATGCTATATAGCTTCACCGCAATTCTCAGGACATAAGTACCTAGGTGTCTGGCTAGACTGCAAACTCTCCTTCCAGACTCATATCAAACATCTCCAATCGAAAATCAAATCAAGAGTCGGCTTTCTATTCCGCAACAAAGCCTCCTTCACTCACGCCGCCAAGCTTACCCTAGTAAAACTGACTATCCTACCGATCCTCGACTTCGGCGATGTCATCTACAAAATGGCTTCCAACACTCTACTCAGCAAACTGGATGCAGTCTATCACAGTGCCATCCGTTTCGTCACTAAAGCACCTTATACCACCCACCACTGCGACTTGTATGCTCTAGTCGGCTGGCCCTCGCTACATATTCGTCGCCAGACCCACTGGCTCCAGGTCATCTACAAGTCCATGCTAGGTAAAGCTCCGCCTTATCTCAGCTCACTGGTCACGATGGCAACACCCATCCGTAGCACGCGCTCCAGCAGGTGTATCTCACTGATCATCCCTAAAGCCAACACCTCATTTGGCCGCCTTTCGTTCCAGTACTCTGCTGCCTGTGACTGGAACGAATTGCAAAAATCGCTGAAGTTGGAGACTTTTATCTCCCTCACCAACTTCAAACATCAGCTATCTGAGCAGCTAACCGATCGCTGCAGCTGTACATAGTCTATTGGTAAATAGCCCACCCTTTTTCACCTACCTCATCCCCATACTGTTTTTATTTATTTACTTTTCTGCTCTTTTCCACACCAATATCTCTACCTGTACATGACCATCTGATCATTCATCACTCCAGTGTTAATCTGCAAAATTGTAATTATTTGCCTACCTCCTCATGCCTTTTGCACACATTGTATATAGACTCCCCCTTTGGTTTCTACTGTGTTATTGACTTGTTAATTGTTTACTCCATGTGTAACTCTTTGTTGTCTGCTCACACTGCTATGCTTTATCTTGGCCAGGTCGCAGTTGCAAATGAGAACTTGTTCTCAACTAGCCTACCTGGTTAAATAAAGGTGAAATAAAAATAAAAATAAAAAACACACGCATCGTTTAATCAATCTTGAAAGAAAGACACCACAGGCGCAGAATGCGCGTGAGAGTAACCTGTTTTCTCGCGCGACCGAAAGGATTCGGCCCATCATTACTCTCGTGAGCATGCGATTCACACAATGAGAAGCCCCATTGAAAGCGGACACCGCGCTGAAGGCATAGGAACTGTTCCCAGGACTGTAGGTGTTTGGGAAGGGTGGGGGCGATGACGTCAAAGTTGGGCCAACTTTTTGGATGACGAGAGAGTTTGGGAGAATGAGTGCCCTGAGAGTTCTGCTTACTTACAGACATAATTTAAACGGTTTTAGAAGCTTTAGAGTGTTTTCTATTCAATAATAATTTTTAATTGCATATATTAGCAATTTTTGACCGATTTTTTTTCTGTTTACTATGGGCACGCATTCTGCCCTAGCCTTAATTAAGCTTCACAGTCATTTTGTATGGTTTATTGTTTTGTTGGCGTCATTTTAAATAAAGGAAAAATATACGCTCACCACCAGCCAGACTTATAGGCCACTCCCTTTGCCCTGTCTCTTTCAACCATACAGTTTTTCAACTCCTCATCAATCCATGGATCCTTAACAGTTCTAACAGTCAGTATCTGAACAAGTACATTTTTATCAATAATTGGAAGAATCAATTTCATAAATTCATCAAGTGCAGCGTCTGGATGCTCCTCATTAATCACATCAGACCAACAAATATTTTTTACATCATCCACATGTATGATCTCTTATGTATTATTTTAGGCCCAGCTGTTGGAACTTTGGCTTTCCTGGATATAACCACTATATTGTGATCACTTCATCAAATTGGTACGGATAGAGCTTTAGAACAAAGTTCTACAGTATTAGTAAAAATGTGGATAATCTTGCTCCTGTAGTGTTTGTTAACACCCTGGAAAATGAATAACCTGAACCAGATTACAGGCACTGGTTACAGTAAGAAGCTTCCTCTTGAGGGGAAAGGAAGATTGAGAATTTTACATGAATCAGACTGACATTGTACCTGACCTTTTTCCATGACCTCATTCCATAACACAAGGTTGAGCTGTTACATATGAACGGTATACTGTACTGTATAGTAAAGTATTGTCCACTCAGAAGCAATAAGACGCTTTTGCCTTCTCCCACAACATACTGTACTGTATATCCACAAGATTGTGAAACCTGTATGAACAAATCAAATCAAATGTTATTGGTCACATACAAATGTTTAGCAGATGTTATTGTGGGTGTAGCAAAATTCTTGTGTTTCTAGCTCAAACCTAAAAGTAAAATAATGGAATTAAGGAATATATAAATATTAGGATGAGTAATGTCATAGTGGCATAGACTAAAATACAGTAGAATAGAAAACAGTACATACATACAGTATGAGATGAGTAAAGCAAAAATATGTAAACATTATTAAAGTGACTAGTGTTCCATTATTAAAGTGGCCAGTGTCATGACGTTGGCCTGGGGGTTAGGTTTATGACAGTCATAAATACCTCTTCCCCCCCTTTTTCCTCTCTCTACCCTACTGATGTTACATTTGCAAACCCCTTGGTTAACATAGAGATTCTGGGAACATCAGAAGGTGGGGGGAATGAACTATATTCTGGTAATCCGACCAATTGAACATATGCGGTGGTACTTAATGAATATGATGTCAGTTCGGTTGTCATCTGAGACATTCTCATCAATGATAAGATGACATAAACTCTACAGTGGAAAGTCTACACATCAGAGTTATCGGATTCACTTGGAATTGTTGTTCAATTTAAATGTTTGAATATGAAATTATTCGTGATTGGATGAAATGTGATTTTAGCTTCTAAAATGTGAGAATTGGGTTTTCATGAGTGAATTAGGCCCGCCCTCGTGAAGAGACATAGGTTGTAAACTATGAAAAACTATGAAAAACACGCCCTCCTCTCCCTTCCTATATAAAGCCTTGACGACAATATAACCTCCTGTTCCGAGGATGTGAGGACGACGGTCCGATGTCAGAATGGTTCAGATATTAACTTACGAACGAAGCCAACATCAGCGTGAGCTTTGGTTGCAAATGGTATGAACTTTGAAAACTTATTCACTACAGAAGTTATACCTCCTAGCCATTGAGTTAGCAACAGCAGCTGCAAACGCAGGTCAGGAAGGAACAGACAGAGTATCCCGTCTACCACACAACAATATTACTACAACGTATCCAATTTACCAGCAGATACATTCTTCAAAGGACAAAGGACTCGGTTGGGCAACACGGCCTTCCATCTACCACCAACCTACCGAAGCGCAGCTCAGAGTAAATATTTATTGCATTTTCTTTTTCCAAATGAGCTGTAATTTAGAATGTATAAGATACTGTATTTAATATAGCACAGCTTCTCCCTGTGTCCCTCAGTCTTCTCGCTCTTTCACTCAAATCCAGCGCCTTTTCTTTTGTGTAACCAGCTGTCATATCTGTTCCACCCGCTAGGGTCCTTCATCCTTTATGATGTAATTTGTAATCAATTTATGATTAATTATGTGTATGTGTAATTCTGTGTGATTAGTTATTTAGTAAATAAATAATTAAACCCAATTTTGTATTACTGATTCAACTTGTTAGCCAGGGTTCGTGCAGATAACCAAGAATTTACAACTTTCAGATGAGACTGAATTCAGGTGTGGATTAATATTGACTGCTATTGATATAAAATATTACTAGGTCTTTAAGAGTTTATTCAGAAGATAACAGCTCTATAAATATTATTTTGTGGTACCCCGACTCTCTAGTTAATTACATTTACACGATTAGCTCAATCAGGTAATATTAATTACGAAGAAATGATTTTATAGCATAGCATGTCATATCATTTAATCCGGCATAGCCAAAGACACGACACCAGTGATTTCAAGTCTATGTATATAGGGCAGCAGCCTCTAACGTGCAGGATTGCTTAACCGGGTGGAATCCGCCTAGTAATGGCTATGTAACAGTATGATGTCCTTGAGATAGAAGCTGTTTTTAAGTCTCTCGGTCCCAGCTTTGATGCACCTGTACTGACCTCGCCTCCTGGATGATAGCAGGAGCAGTGGCTTGGGTGGTTGTTGTCCTTGATGATATTTTTGGCCTTCCTGTGACATTGGGTGCGGTAAGTGTCCTGGAGGGCAGGTAGTTTGCCCCCGGTGATGCGTTGGGCAGACCGCACCACCCGCTGGAGAGCCCTGCGGTTGCGGGTGGTGCAGTTGTTGTACCAGGCGATGATACAGCCCGACAGGATGCTCTCAATTGTGCATCTGTAAAAGTTTGTGAGGGTTTATTCAGCCTCCTGAGGTTGAAGAGGCGCTGTTGCACCTTCTTCACCACACCGTCTGTATGGCTGGACTATTTCTGATTGTCAGAGACGTGTCCACTGCGGTCCCGTCGATGTGGATAGGGGTGTGCTCCCTCTGCTTTTTCCACAATCAGCTCCTTTGTTTTGTTGACATTGAGTGAGAGGTTATTTTCCTGGCACCAAAATCCCAGGGCCCTCACCTCCTCCCTTTAGGCTGTCTCATCATTGTTGGTAATCAGGCCTACTACTGTTGTGTCGTCTGCAAACTTGATGATTGAGTTGGAGGCATGCGTGGCCATGCAGTCATGGGTGAACAGGAAGTACAGGAGGGGGATGAGCACGCACCCTTGTGGGGCCCCTGTGTTGAGGATCAGTGAAGTGGAGATGTTGTTTCCCACCTTCACCACCTGGGGACTGCCTGTCAGGAAGTCCAGGACCCAGTTGCACAGGGTGGGGTTCAGACCCAGGGCCCTGAGCTTAATGATGAGCTTGGAGGGTACTATGGTGTTGAATGCTGAGCTATAGTCAATGAACAGTATTCTTACATAGGTATTCCTCTTATCCAGATGGGATAGGGCAGTGTGCAGTGCGATGTCGATTGCATAATCTGTGGATCTTTTGGGGCGGTAAGCAAATTGAAGTGGGTCTAGGGTGTCAGGTGAGGTAGAGGTGATATGATCCTTAACTAGCCTCTCAAAGCACTTCATTCATGATGACAGAAGTGAGTGCTACAGGGCAATAGTAATTTATTTCAGTTACCTTTGCTTTCTTGGGTACAGGAACAATGGCAGACATCTTGAAGCAAGCAGACTGGGATAGGGAGAGATTGAATATGTCCGTAAACACTCCAGCCAGCTGATTAACTGCTTTCAAATATGCCCCTCTGTCAAAGGGTAAACAATACTTCATTGCGGTGAATCTGTTGCCTTGTGATGTGGGGAGGCTGAATGTCACGCACTCCCTGGTCACAGATAGATTTAGGACTTAGTTTCAACTCTGTGTGTGAAATATAGGGCCTCTCTCATTGATACGCCCCCTTCATTGATAGGCCTACACCTCCATCACATATTTTTCCAGGATGGCAAGCCCTGACAAGCGGCGAAGCCCATCCTAGAACCCTTTGAAGTGAAATGTGAGGTTTTTAAAGTTTCAAGGAGATTAGTTTGCCTTGTCCCAGCCTGCATTGTGCTAGGGGTATCAACTGTACATTATTTGCATGGAGCCAGTCTATCTGCTCTTATATTTTAAGCTGACAGCCAGAACAAAGCACTGGGAACACACTGGTTGAATAAACTTTGTCTCCACATGATTCTCAATGTGAAATGACATTCAACCAATGTGGAATAGACACTGAATTGACCAATTCTAACACACATTTCTTATGTAATTTACCTCAAAGTGGACTTTAATATTCAACTTGTCTAACAATCTGCTGATGTCTGCACTAAATCAGATAAAATGTTTTTTGTCACATGCGCCGAATACAACATGTGTAGACTTAACAGTGAAATGCTCACTTACAAGCCCATAACCAACAATGCAGTTTTAAGACAAATAAGAGTTAAGTGAAAAATTCAAATAAAAGTAACAAATAATTAAAGAGCAGCAGTAAAATAACATTAGCAAGGCTATATGCAGGGGGTACCGGTACAGAGTCAATGTGTGGAGGCACCGGTTAGTCGAGGTAATTGAGGTAATATGTACATTTACGTAGAGTCAAAGTGACTATGCACAGATAATAAACAGAGAATAGCAGCATTGTAAAAGGGGGGGGGGGGTAGCCATTTGATTAGCTGTTCAGGAGTCTTATGGCTTGGGGTTAAAAGCTGTTAAGAAGCCTTTTGGACCTAGACTTGGCACTCTGGTACCGCTTGCCGTGCGGTAGCAGAGAGAACAGTCTATGAAGGGTGGCTGGAGTCTTTGACCATTTTTAGGGCCTTCCACTGACACCGCCTGGTATTAAGGTCCTGGATTATTGTATTTAACCTTTATTTAAACGGGGAGTCACATTGAGATAAAAAATATATATATTTTACTAGAGAACCCTGTACACATTACAATAAAAACGGAATATTAAAACAACATACACTACCGTTCAAAAGTTTGGGTTCAATTAGATATGTCCTTGTTTTCCATGAAGACATACCATTCCATGAAGACATATGAAATGAGTTGCAAAATGAATAGGAAATATAGTCAAGACTTCATAAATTGTGATTTGTAATTGTGTCCTTCAAAAACCTCCGGTC
The DNA here is from genome assembly GCF_002021735.2 of Oncorhynchus kisutch. NCBI lineage: Eukaryota > Metazoa > Chordata > Actinopteri > Salmoniformes > Salmonidae > Oncorhynchus > Oncorhynchus kisutch. The sequence goes on along the minus strand of NC_034197.2, from coordinate 6,561,285 downwards.
ACTGTGCTGGCCACTCCATTATAGACAGCATACCAACTGACTGCAGTTTGCGCTGTTCTGTGAAGGGAGTAGTACACAGCGTTGTACGAGATCTTCAGTTTCATGGCAATTTCTCACATGGAATAGTCTTCATTTCTCAGAACAAGAATAGACTGACGAGTTTCAGAAGAAAGTACTTTGTTTCTGGTCATTTTGAGCCTGTAATCGAACACACAAATGTTGATGCTCCAGATACTCAACTAGCCTGAAGAAGGCCAGTTTTTAGCTGTGCTAACTTAGTTGCAAAAGGGTTTTCTAATGATCAATTAGCATTTTAAAATAACAAACTTGGATTAGCTAACACAACGTGCCATTGGAAAACAGGAGTGATGGTTGTTGATAATGGGCCTCTGTATGCCTATGTAGATATGCCATGCAAAAATCAGCTGTTTTCAGCTACAATAGTCATTTACAACATTAACAATATCCACACTGTATTTCTAATACATTTTATGTTATTTTAATGGTGTCATGTCTGCTCCCTCTCCGGCTGCTTGTTAGGGCACACACCTTTCACCAGCGTTACACGCATAATGACACTCACCTGGACCATCACTGAACTTGCGCCACGACT